>NC_043983.1:11234820-11534820 GCF_902150065.1 Myripristis murdjan | reverse complement strand
ACAAAAGGTTGGAGAAAAATAATATTCAGGCAACATTCACTAGTTTAACCACAGTAGAAATGAGAGAACATATGCACAAGTGTAAATTTAAGCCGATAATGCGGTTGGTGATGTTTACTGCTCGGTTTGGCCAAAACACAGGGACACTGTCTGGGACCATTTTGCTTGTGGCTGTCATGTGCATCACAGACAGGAAGCAGATCTGTGGCTGTGCACTACTGTCACATGCAGTGGTTACCATGGCAGGAAATAATTTGTTTGTCAAAAAACATTCAGAAATGCAGTTAATTTAATTTACCACACTCAACTGATAAGACCAATTCAAATCATTTAACAGCATGATTTATTACAGCTAATATACGTTACTTAGAGGTGGAGTATAATGTATTAAAAAATGTCTTGGAATATCTTAAGTTGCACCATGTTGTTAAAATGACTAAAATATTTGTGAGAGTGTGTTTGTAAGAACGGAGACATTGAAGATTTTAGATTTTTTCTCCTTGATTTGATTTAATTCAGGTCAAGTACATGAAGTATACATGCTGCATACATTTTTCATCAGAAATGATTCTGTAAATATATTCAGTATAAAAATCATAACAAGAAGAAAAGATCACAATGAAGAACCAAATATGAAATGTAGGGAGAAGAAAGAAAGAAAGGAAGGAAGGAAGGAAGGAAGGAAGGAAAGAAAGAAAGAAAGAAAGAAAGAAAGAAAGAAAGAAAGAAAGAAAGAAAGAAAGAAAGAAAGGCTCTGCTAACTAATTGGAGTGCATTGTAAATGTCTAAGTAATTTAATAGTTTTTGCCAATTTGTGATTTCTGAGTTTTACATTTTCAGTAATACTCAGCTACATTTTAAAATCAGAATCTTTAAAAATATTTTTTAAGCCAAACCGTTTTATGTAAATAATATTTAGCCAAAGTGAAGATGAATGAAATAAGTTTCATTTACCGAAATTTTCTTTAGAAATTACTCTGTAAATCAAACCAAAAAGAAGCACAGGAAGTTTTCCCCTCACAGTCACAGGATCAATCACCTCCATGAGCAGTCGTGCAGCTTCATGATATTGATCTGTATATTTTTTTGATCATATTGATGATGAGCTGGATGAGGAGCCGTGACGTAGAAAGGAGGAGAGACTTCTGACCAATCAGCAGCGGCTGCTCCTTCATCATCACTTCAGTATTTACTCGGTGAGAAGGTGAGTCCGCTCTGCTGCTCTGACAAAACATAAGTTGCACAGCTGAAAGTGGTGCCTGGTACGCTGGACGTCGACTGCACAGGGGAGGACCAGTCGATGAAACGAGTAAGTATCGAGGAAATGTAGAGAACAGCGTATGTATTGTCACCTTGGTGCAAGTGCAGGCTAACATTTCCCTCAACCTGTTTGCTAGCTATCGAGAGGTAACATCAAAAGTTTGCTAATTTGACAAGCTCTCAGCCAGGCAGCAGACAGGAGCTGCTCACCGACACAGAGCAGCTCTAGTTCACGACTCAGAAAATGAGTTTTTAGGACAATTGAGCAGCTTTTCAGCATAGTAATGGGTCACTGTCCGTCTCATTGAGCCTATAGTCTGCTGTCGTGAGCTAGCTATTTGCTGCGTATGTGCATCATGCGTGAATGATTTGGTTGTCAACTGGCCCTTTCTTTGTCTGGTGCGTTCAAAGAAATCCCTGGCATTTTTTGTGTCCATGTGTGATAGCATTGACAGCGATGTTTTGGCTATTAGCCTGCTTATTTGCCTGCGTCCTTGAGGCATAAATGGATTGTTTCACAGCGCTGTTGTTTTGTTAACCTCTAAACTTTTCATCATCTTCGTTTTAGGATGGAGAGTGAGGATAGCAGTGGTCTCCGGTCCCGCAGCCGAGCCCTCCCCAAGATGCCCATCTTCCCTGAAGCAAGTAGCCCTGTTGCTGGGGAATGTAGTCTAACAGAGGATCAGCAAGGCGAAGAAGACAGCCACATAACCAGCAATGGTGAGACAGACTGAGCTCCCTCATCAGCAGGAGGTGCAGGGGAAGCAGAGGTGTCTTCTTTTTGTTGATGCAAATTATGAGAAGGCAGCATTGTGCAAGGTGGCTGGTGACTTCTAGAGACGTGAATGGAAAACAACCCTTTGTCTCCTCATCACTCCCCTTGTTACCATTTGAGTAGTTTCCCAGTTATTTCATTTAATATTATTATTTATTTAAAATTATTATTATTTCACTTTCTCTGTTAATCCCTATCTTGGGTTTGGTTGGCATGGTTAACAAAAGTATAAAATGATAGCTTATCCAGTGTGAATACTCCTTTGTGGTGTAACAGAAAGGAAACAATGGTCAGTGAAGTGATCATGGGAAGTGAAAGTCCAACACTGTCCCACGGAGCAGTGAGGAGTAACTTTAACTCTCATTACCTTTGCAGCAAAGTGGCAAAGGTGTAGAAATATTTACCGTTGGGTAGTAGTTTATTGTAAGGTAAAATGTGTAATTTGATAGGCCACCTGTCTGCGTCATAATGTTGTAGCCAGCAAGTTGTTTTTGTTGCAGTTTTTGAAGGAGGCTAGTTGTTAGAGCTATTATAGTAAGGTAAGATGAGTTAAGGCAGGTTGGTCTTTTTTTTTTTTTTTTTTGGATGGGTGTGCCAATGAACTGTAATTTATTGGTTTCATTACTCTGGCTTCATCTTAAGGCACTAAAATATTTTTTAACTGTTATTTGGTGGTTATTTGCATTATTGGTGTTTTAAGACACAATAAAACCATCCAAGATACATTAAGAATTTTAAGAGTTTGAGGTTAATATTTTGTTTACTATGTATTTTAGACATTCAGTATGATTTGATCTTTGGTTCAGTAACCATTGCCCCATGGCTTGAACTGGAATTGTTACAGCAGTGCATTTCTTGTGAATTTCAAATGAACTCTCCTTCCCCCTTATAGTCAGAGGTCAGCTGTCTCACAAAGATTGCCCAAGTCCCCAGTCATGAGATGTTTATGAGTGATGTTTCACATTGTCATCAGACAGTCGTCAGGTCAGAAAGGAAGAGGGCTGCTAAGTATGACTGGTTGCAGTTTGTCTGTTTGACTGGAGTTAACCTTCAACACAATCGGTCAAATTCGCTTTGCACAAAGACAGTCACTAGTTCCTGATCAGACACTGTCTTAAGAACTGAGGTGTGTCTGTTTTTTGTGGTTTTGCAGCATTGGATGTAAAGACAATTGTGATGTGAGTCAGAGGTGACGCAGTGACTCAAGCTATTTTCTTAATCTTTCTTCCTGTGTCACAGTAACTAACATCATGTCAAATGTTTCAAAATTAGTAAAATAGAGTGTCTTTTTTTATTGCCTGTACTAGTGTAAAGATTTAAATTCTGCATGTGGTAGACTGAGCTTTGATTTCATATTCCATCTTTTCAGTTGCCTTACACAGAGCCTTTTGCAGGTTATCTCCTGGACTCTTAAATAAATATTTGATATAACATGAGTCAGTGTTTACATTTCACAGGTCAAGGCTCTTTTTAGACAGGGTAACTTGGCAACTCCATTTGTTCTGCTGTCAAGAACTGACAGCTTTATATTTGATAACATATCACTTACAGGGTAACTTTTTTTTGCCTCACAGCATTGACTGTGTTTTTTTTGTTTTTTTTTTCTCTTTGAAATTCCAGGAAAAATTGAAGTGGAGCATGTGATCAGTAAAAAACTACAGCTGAAAAGGAAAGCAGAGGTTAGTCCATCAATAATTTGGGTTTGGAAAAGACCTCACCTACATGTAAAAAAGAAAAAAAAAAAAAAAAAAAGCACGGACAAACCAATGGCTGCTCAAGTCAAGGCTTTTGTCTAAAGGCTATGTGATTTCTGGACCAACCTGCACACAACCTGAGCTACAGCACACCTCCAGAGTCAGAGATGCAGCTTTAATTTATCTTGGGGCCAACTCAACTTTCTAGAATGAATATTACCATATACTGTAACCTAATCTCATAAAATAATTGCTCACATTTTAAGTTATAGTTTTATCCAAAAGTCCAGTTGATATAGCTGATAGGATTATTTACTTCTTAGTATGGTTTGGCTGATTTATTCAAACGTTGATGTTGTTTTAGATATCCATCGTGGAACTCAATCCCCATGAGAGTCATGTTGTCTCTCTTAATCCCTTATGAGCTCCAATCTTATCATTAAACCCTGGCAATCTGATTTGTCTTTTTAAGTCCTGTAATTCTTCCAACATTAGGAAAAGGAGCTAATAAACAGGTTCTGACAGTAGACTCTATGGATTATATATGAAGGTACAAAGCTAATAAAAAACTAAATACTAGAAGAGGGAGAACTGCCACAAGTTAATTGGGTTCATACAAAGAGACTAACAGACTGTCAGGAATAGGAAGTTACAAGATGATGAGAAATGCGTTGAGTTTTGTTTGGTTAGCTGGTGCTATGATGAAATTACATCCACTTCAGTGGAACTTGGTTTTACTTTGTAGTTTCTATGACGCCCCAAGAAAGAAGCAGAGTGACACTTAAAATACAATGCCGTATTTATCAGAAACTGAATGCACGATTGACTGTGTGGTGTGACACAAAATTAAAAGGGCATATGAAGCCTTCAGCAATCTCGAAAGAGTCAACTGACATTTGTAAAAGAAACCCAGTAACCTCTGGGGCTGATTGGATGGATGCTGTCACACTTTGGCAGATACACAATATTAAAGTCAAGTGATATAGTGATGAATAGTTATATAATAATATAATGCTTAAAAAAAAGTGGCAGTCTAGCGTAAGCGCACATATATACATGCAGAGTGTGCAAATGTGTATAGCTGCCACATTATTTGATTTATGGAACAGATCGAAATGCTACAGCCCTGTGCCATTTAAAAAAAAAATACACACTTCATGTTTCTGCATTTAGATTTTAGTTGTTTGATCTAATGTTTTTGCTCAGAGTGACTTACAAAGACTGCAGAGCAGGTAGGGATGCAATGGCTTGCTCTAGGATGCTTCAGCAGCACTTGAAAAAAAAAAAAAACATGTTTATTAAACAGTACCTATCTCCTATCTGATAAGGATAAAAAAGAAAACAACACCTTAACAGCAAATTCTCACACAGCTTCTACATCCTCCTCATGTATTCAGACAGAAATATATGTCTTTGCCACAAATGTGCTCTGGAACTGCGCTCAATCTGGACTTGTTGTAATATTTGCAGAGTTTAAATGATAGCTCTGTCTGTCTCTTGCCATTGCCCAGCACCTGAAGAGTGACTTTGATGCGTCAGTTTGAGAGCCAGGTCAATGACTTCATGGACAGTCTGATTGAGGAGTCGGCCAGCCTGGAGCCTGCTCCTGTACCTGCTGTCTTCTCACCACCGCTGTCAGACAAGGAGAGGAACAAACTCAGGTATTGCAGTTTCTCTTCCAGTCTCAAGTCAAACACCCATTTAGGCCCATCAGATGTAAATCAAATTCACTTTTGTTTTAGCTTGCATTGACTTGCAGATATGTGAGGATGATCAGTTCACTTTTTCTCTCTTGGTTCTACTTCCTCTTTCACTCTAACAAAACAGACTCACTTGCCACTGTTGTTTCTCTGTTTCTCTGTAGGCATTTTCGGCCGCCCCTGGGCCAGGGCAAGCAGTTTGTCAGCCGCAGGTCCCTGTTGGAGTAAGTTGAGACTTGAGTGTAATTAAAATTAAATATACATTATATGGTTAAAAGCACTGGACCACAACTCTTAATCATTGAATTCAGGTGTTTAATTTAGTCCTTTTGTCACAGGTGTATAAAATCAAGCAGCTGGCCATGCAGTCTGCCTTTACAAACATTTGTGAAAGAATGGCTCGTTCCAAAGAGCTCACTGAATTCGAGCATGTAATAGTAATGTAATAGGATATGTGTAGGTGGCCCAATACTTTTGTCCATATAGTGTAGCTGCCTGAAGTGTATTGCAACATTTGTTTTGACCACTGTAATCTTTGTGGTTTGAAACCTGTATTTACACTTACCTGCTTGCATACGAGTGGGTCTCAGGTGTCCAGACATACACACTTAAATGTTTCCTTTTTTTCCCCACAGTGAGCTTTTTGAGGTGAACCACATCAGGACCATCTACCACATGTTCATCGCCCTGCTCATTCTCTTTATCCTCAGCACACTGGTGGTAGATTTTATTGATGAAGGCAGGTAATATATAAACAATGGCCCGCATATTCCGAAATACAAATTTATTTCATCTGTTTATTTTTGTTGAGTCAATGTGTTTGACTAGTTACCCATCATTTTTTTCTGTTCTATGCATTACATTGATTTCACCTTTCAACCTGAGGGCTGCAACCTAAAACCAATAAAATGTCTCAAGCAGAGGCTTCAAGTCCCTCATCTCTGCTGTCTGTATTTACTCTCACTGCTTCAGACTGGTGCTGGACTTTGACCTGCTGGTCTATGCATTTGGACAGTTCCCCCTGGTGGTGTGCACGTGGATCTGCATGTTCCTGTCTGTGTTGCTGGTTCCCCTACACCCTATTCCACCTGTGGTCCAAGAGCCAGTCCTGGAGCTGTCCCAAGCTGTGCAGTCTGCTGTTTGGCTCAACGTTCTTGCTCTACCAAGCTCTGGGTCTCGGATTCCTGCCGACCTATGTGGTGGTCAGCAACAGCCTGCCGCCTGCGTCCTGCTTCATTATCATCCTGGAACAGGTAGCTGACCACTATAGGTGGATCTGGTGTGATCAGTGTGGCCACAAGGCTGATCCACACTCCCAGGACATGTTGAACCTGTCAGCCTGAAATTTGATGAATGTTTTCTGCTTTGTTTTATTTTATTTTATTTTATTTAACAGGGATCACATACAATTTAAAAACATAAACTTCCTACAGTACATGGTAGATGTAAGTCTGATTTGGTCCACTGAAAAAAATCAATGAAACAGCTTTCTGTGCATGTTTTGTTTACTTTTAGCCATCATTTGAACAACACATCAGAGAGAAAGGAAAAGAAATATTTTTCAAAGCTAAGCAGGCTATATTTAGAGAGAATAATACAATGGAGCTAAAATTGGGGTTTTCTGTCCAAATAAGGGAGTCAGCATTGATACTTTAACACACTTGTTGAATAGAGGCTGTGGTAGAAGTTGTAACGCTTTCTAAAAAAAATGCCTCTGTCTGGTTTTGTTTCTCTATTTCATTCCAGGTACGTCTGATGATGAAAGCCCATTCCTATGTTAGGGAGAATGTCCCAAGAGTCCTGGCCAGAGCTAAAGACAAGACTGGTATGTAACCTTCTCTTTGCTTTTTACTTTTTTGTATTGTGTCTGCATGTATTCTTTCTCTTTGCTCTTCAGTACAATTTATTTTCTCTCATAGCTACTGGCTTTCTGCCCCTTATCTCTCCCCGATTGATAAGCAGTCTCTTGTGTCATCTTCAGGTCCCAGTCTGGTTGTCCCTCAGGTTTCTCAGTATCTCTACTTCTTGTTTGCACCCACTCTCATCTACAGAGACAGCTATCCCAGGTAAAATCAGCCTCTCGTTGTTTTTTCCGCTGGCATTGTTCATGTTATCTGATAACGGCACACAGAACACAGTGTCTTGTTGCATAAAATATGCCATGTGATAAATGCAGCCTTGTTTCTGACTTAATGCAGGAACCCAGTGATCAGGTGGAGCTATGTGGCAACTAAATTACTTCAGGTACCAACCTCTACTTGTGTTTCATTACTCAAGACTGCAGACAAAAGAATTATGGACCAGTTTCAGGTCTGACAATACCTCTCCATATTCCTGTCTCCCTCAACCCTCAGGTACTAGGCAGTCTGTTTTATGCCTATTACGTGTTTGTGCGGCTGTGCATCCCTCAGTTCCGCAGCATCAGTCTGCAGCTGTTTGACCTGAGAGCCATGGTCCTCTGTGTCTTTAACTCCATACTGCCAGGTACGGCCAGATCCAAGGATATAAACTGTTAATTATATCTTTTAATAATAACTGTATTCATTTAGCATCTTTGAAAACATTACCAATACTGTTGTGTCAGTAAAACAAACAGTACTTTCAAACAGTTAAGTACAATAGCAACAACAGTAAAATACAGGAATAAAATGTATATATATATAATTATATATATAAATGTAAAAAAAAAAAAAATGAAATTGAATAATAAATTAAATGATGGAAGGCATACAACTAGCAGCAGATAAGTGAATTAAATTACAAAAAAATGTGAAACACTCCATATTGCCTCAATAGGGGTGCAGAAGGTTTTGGGTATGAGGTGCATTCACATGAAAAATTGCTTCTCTTCTACAGGAGTGTTGGTTCTCTTCCTGGCTTTCTTTGCCTTCCTCCACTGTTGGCTCAACGCATTTGCTGAGATGCTTCGCTTTGCTGATAGGATGTTTTACAAGGTACTTTACTGAGAGAAATTCCTGCGAAAGTCATTCAGAGTCACCTGCTGCAGAAATGGAATTAAGTTCTGTAATGCGTTTTATACTTGACCCAATTAATTTTTAATTACACCTCACAGGATTGGTGGAATTCAACCTCTTTTGCCAATTACTATCGCACGTGGAATGTGGTGGTCCATGACTGGCTGTATTACTATGTGTACAGGGACTTCCTGTGGGTGAGTGTTTTTTCCTGTTGATGTATAATATATGCCACCAGTCTTTAAAAACACAGTAGCAACACTCTGCTGTAGCATATTGATGATGATTTTTATTTCCTTTTTTCAATATTCACACAATTTATGTCTTCACTATGAGACATTTCAAAATGTTGTCAGCACCTTGTCCACAAGTTCTTTGCTGATTCAAAAACACGTGGATCAGAGTAAAGCTGATGAGCCACCAGCTGTCAAGGAAAACATACAGTCACAGGCTTATGTTCATCTATGAGCAACTTCCCATTCGCTGGTGTTTTCACTAGTCCACTCTCTCTCTCCTGTTGTCATTGCAGATGTCCCAGAAGCGCTGCAAAGCGGCAGCCATGTTCTTTGTGTTCACGGTGTCTGCGGTGGTCCATGAATACATTTTAGCAATCTGCTTTGGCTTCTTCTATCCTGTACTCTTTTGCCTCTTTATGTGCTTCGGAAGTAAGGAGAAAGACGCACACACCACTGTTTTACCACTTTATAACTACACATTAACAACATGTCGAAATGTGACCCAAATTGGCCACACAGTTTCAAACGTTTGTAGGTTTTCAGTATGTTATTAAATTCTAACATTGGTGTTGAATTTAATTTGTCCGTATTGTGACTCTCACAAAAGTCTGGTCAGTTTAGGATTTTTTTTTATGCCATTATTTCAAGATACCACTGCGCTTGATGTACTTGGTGCTTAATCCTCTAATTTGACAAATCCTCCAAATTGCATTAAGCAATTAAACATGCATTTTGCCTCAGTAAAATGACCCTTGGCAATATGAGAGTCATCACTGTAGATATCCTTTGACAGAACAATTTATATCCAGCCTGTTATTTATTTGTTTTATGTTGTTTATTGCTCTCACTCAATCCCTCTTTAAATGGAGGCTCATTACAATAGACATTTTTTAACAGCAGCCATTTTTACATGAGATAACCAGGTAAATGCGGGTGTTCCTAATGACATGACTTCAGGCCCCATTCTATTTACATCAAACAGAGTCAGGGTCCTGGTGTTGTGCAGGCTGAGTCACAGGAAAGGCGCTGGTACACCTGAATAAGATACAATCTTAGGTCATTAGAAACACCTGTATTTACCCTGCTATTTCACATCAAAATGGCTCCACGCTGATGAAGGCTATGTTGCCAAAATTTGAAGGAAATAAAACCATGAGACACTATGAGTGTGACCCTTTATGTAAAGATTTTTCTGTCTCCACCCTCCTCTTCTTCCTTCATGTTTTCACAGTGATGTTTAACTTCATCCTCCATGACCAGAGGAAGGGTCCCATCTGGAACATCATCATGTGGACGTCCCTGTTCCTGGGCCAGGGGGTCATTATCTGTCTGTACTCCCAGGAGTGGTATGCCCAGCGCTACTGCCCCGTCAAGGAGGTACAGTCTCTGCAGCGTGCCAACAGCTGAACGGCAGTCTGGTGGAATGCTGCAAAATACATAAATACTCTGTATTTCAGCTAAAATTCAGTTGTTCTTATTTTGCTAAGACACAGTTTTGGCTTAAAATGAATGTCCTTTGTTTCAGCCTTCCTTCCTGGAGTTGTTGACACCTCGCTCCTGGAGCTGCCACCTTCAGAAGGGCCTGGTGGCAGACTCTGACAGGCTGTGACTCAGTTATTGGCCTACAGATGACATGGACTAACACCAGTCAGGAGAAAGTTGACCAGGAAGTGGAGTAGGAGGGACGGGAGGTGTCAGCCTTTCTGTTACTGTCATGACTTGTGCTCTTTTATGTTCCATTTTGTTTTATCGCGTTGAGATTCAGTTCCAGTTGACATGACTGATTTACATATGAATGTATGGAAAAAGTTGTATCAGTGTCTGCCAAAATGTCCGTCTGTGACAGCCAATTCACAACGATGCCTTACTTTTTTTTGTTCTTAATTTGTTAAGACAAGCCCATTACAAGTTCACATGAAATCCAAATGTGAACTGTTTTTATGTATTATTTATTTTTCAGATGTTTTGCCATTCCTTTTGCCTTGATCAACTCTGTGAAATCACTCTTTGTGCCAATATGATAATCACAAGATGGCAGCTGAATGCAAATATTTACATCATACTCGGGTATGCAGTAATAATTTATATTTAACCAGATTAGCAGTTCCTACTCTAATTGTTCTACAGACATATATTGTATATCAAGATGTTTGTTATTTATAATGACTGCTAACAGGAGTGAGGGAACCTGCCAAACAACTTCTGTTCAGTTTACTGTATCTTGAGGAAGTCTCGGCACTACAGTGGGTGCCGTATTCTGCCTTTAAGATTGTGATACTTGCTTCTCTGAAGCAGACAGTGACGGCAGCACTCAATATTCTGGCATATATTGGAGGTCATTTTGTGGTAGAAGTGAAAATGTGATGTTTGCATGGAGACCTTTCAGACCATTGTGGTGCACATGAACTCCATAAATTTGAGATTACTACTGAACCTTAAGCCAAGAAATTATTCAAAAGAATGATTATTAGAGGAACACTAATCTATAGAGTTAATAGATTAAGTGAGAGCTGAATGTGCTCTGGATTACGTTTGTATTTTCTTACACATCAACATCCAGGCTTGCAGAGGGGAAAGTTTCTTGTGGACTCAAATGATGTATATTTTATTTATGAGCGATGCTGAGAGCTTTATGTCTAACAGTGATTTCAGCTGCATGTGGGATTGGTGATAATCTATGACTACTACTGTAATTTGCAGCTGGCTGCTTAAATGTTAACTGATATCAGTGAGACATGATACTTGATTAGCACTAATATCTACAGTATGTCACTGTCAGATACAGATTACAATAACGAAGACAGTTTTGTTATTTAAATTATTTAAGAGTAGATTACACAGAACAGACTGACACTGATTGTATTAGGAACATCACGTTCTGTGTGCTCTAATTCTTGTGGGTTTAAAGTAATGTATGTTTACGCAGCTGTGTTCCTGTGCTTTTGTAAGAGATAACAAAATCATGAATTGCACAATTAATGTTGCCAGTGTGTGAGATTCTGATGCAGGGGGACTATTTTAGGTCTATGTAGAATGAAATGCACAACACAAAGTGAAAACCAGCAATGAGTTACTGTGCACTTCGAAGAACTCTGTGACCACAAGGTGGCACTGTGTGAAAAGGATCTAGTTTTTATTCTTCCATTCATCTTGGCCGAGGTGCTTCTGATGTAGGGGCTAGAGAATTTTTCCTTGAGACCTTTACTAAGCTACTATTGACATACATGAATACCAGCAACTTTTTAAAATGTGTACAAGTAACAGTGGGAGGAATATTTGTATGTCTGTTGTTACTATACCATAATTATTGGACTACAGTATTTTCTTTTTTTGGTCCTGGAATTTCATTTCTTGTGTTGTTTGAGACGTATTTGGCTGATGTCTTATCTTTCTTTTGATTTTGCGTCAAGATTGAACCGCAGAATATTTATAATGCTCACAACAACCAGGTTGCCGAAATACCGCAAGATGTTAGTTTTGGACAACAGTTTTGCCCACTCACTGACCGTCCTGTGTGTGTTTGATGGTCCTGAGTATTGTTTTCAGTAACGAATGCAAAATGCTTCTCATTTGTGATCTGTCTTTTTTTTTTTTTTTTTTTGGATGTAGACAAATACTTTGTCTCCGATGCATTCCGCAGAGACGGACACCAAAGTATGAATTACTGAGAATAAAAACAAATGTGTACTGAAACGCTGCTGTCCACTTTGATCTGTGGCCCTACTGTTGATAATGGTGTTTGTTCCATACTATTTATACAAAGTTAGAAGTAAACTGTTTAATTTTACCTCAGCCACGTGGACTTTGATGCACGTTTGTGTAAATAGCTTGAACCCTGCGAGGCAGCCTGCAGGCGTTTTACTTGGACAACAGGGAAGCACTGATAGTGTATTCGCATGTAACTCACTCTGTTATTAATGATAAAATTTCTAATATCAACATCTGTTAAGCAAAGTAACTAGAGCCCAACAGTCAGACACTTCCATTGCACTTGATAGTGAGGTTGTAGCAGGCGAATTATATTTTTTTAACCTCCTATAGATTAACAGAGCTATAAGGACGTAGTCATATACGTAGAGAATGCTTATCTTATATGTGTATATTAATCTAAAATAACGAGCTGCTTCTCGTCAAGATCTGCCCATGCAATTCCTTTATTGTACTAATTTTTGTATTGTTAAATTTTTACAGTTTCACAGTCGTCTTTGCAGTGTCCTTTGTTCCAGCTGATGATGCCTGAAACACTTACATAACTGTGTACAGTTAGGTGGATAATATTGGAGAAGTGAGACCTGTGGTTAAAGCAGCCGCATCCCTCCACTTTCTCACATTGTTCCTGCTTAGTGAATGGAATATGAGTAATGGTAAAGTTTTAAGTTTTTTGCATTTTCTTAAGGACCCTGTCGGATGCTGTCAAGCACCCCCGGGGGCCCCGGCCCCTGCTTTGGGAACCGCTGCCGTGGAGCAGTGGGACACGGTGCAGGGGAGGTGGAGGATCACGGTGACCGGGGCTCGCATCGAACCCCCCGCCTTGTGAAACACATCTCCTTCTATTCTGCGGTAAAGATGGCGGCGTCAGAGGGGGCGCGTAGTGGCCGGACAACGGCAAAACGATCCTGAAACAGTCCCAATTTCACCGAATCTCGCTCGTCGGGTACCGTAAATTTCCGCCTGGATATCCTCTGGACCACTGGAATAGAGACAATCGCTGTCATACGCCGGGGTTACAGTTTTATTGTTTGAGGCAGGGTGGGTGGGTTTCACTGATAACTGCTAACGTTAGCTAAGTGGCTAGCTAGCGAGCTAAGACGGGCTAGTTACGTTAGCTAGCGACGAATCGGCGAAGAAGAGCGGGGAGGGGGGTTGAGGGAGACTTCGGACCAGGCCGCTCCGGTTGGGGGATGTGAACCAGAGGTGCGCAGGGGTTTGCTCGCTTAGTCCCGATCGTCGTTACACCAAACTACCGGGATGGGACAACAGGTAGGCCGCGTCGGTGAGGGCACATCGACCGGACTCCAGC
Organism: Myripristis murdjan; assembly: GCF_902150065.1. Taxonomy (NCBI): domain Eukaryota; kingdom Metazoa; phylum Chordata; class Actinopteri; order Holocentriformes; family Holocentridae; genus Myripristis; species Myripristis murdjan. Next base: position 11,521,160 of record NC_043983.1, on the reverse strand, counting down.
CACCACAGCCCCACGCGTCACAGCCACACCAAGGGAAGGGGAACCGGGGGAGCGGCGCCGGGAGGAGACCCCGAGACTCCAGCAGCACCGGGACACCACCAGGCAGGGCAGCTGCGGTCAACGTGCCCGACCCAGGGATCAATATATTCACGCAACATTCAGGTAGCGAGAGAACTACATTACAAAGGAGGTGTGGGTGTGGTGACAAGGAGGGACTCTGATTTTACTTTGATTTTGTTTGCTGCTATTAGCGTCTGCTAACCGAGTGAATGCTAGTCTGACAACGACGCGTTAGCGGAAATGACCATGCCAACCAGCAGTACTATCCATGTCTTATCCATTTGTACTTTGTATTTGTTAACCCGTTATCTCAGGGAATGCATACAAGAGACAGTTTACTCAGAAGATGAATAACATTGCTCCATTTGACAGCCTCAGGCAGCAGTTTAGTGTTGCATGAGATCTGATGATCCCAGAGAGAGAGAAAGAGAGAGAGAGAGAGAGAGACAGAGATAATGCTGATGATCCAGAAGAAGAAAGACCCATCTGAAGATTACCCTGCTGTGCCCTGCCTAAGGGACCTGGCTCGGAGTTAGCTGGTTAAGTTCACTTCTAAGGCCCCTCTTTGTGATACTTTGCTTGGTAAACAATGATCTTTGCCTCCGGGGATTGAGTTGCAATTCCACTCCATTAACTCACTATAGCAGCTACCACAGGCTCACATTACTACACCGAGTGGTTTTCACATGCTCGCTTACAACCTCTGTGTGATAATGTGTACCGTTACAACACACTCAGCAAGCAACACATGCAATTAATGCCAGGCTGACTGCACCCTTTGATCCTGTGGGAATGTTTGTGAATAATTGAAGTTACCTTCTGTTTCTTTATGATTACAAGCATGCAAACATGAACGTTTTAAGCTATGGTTGGGAGCAGATGTTGTGCTTTGTAATTCCTTGTCAGCACGGGATTACTGTAGGCTAATGCCTCATGCAGCATCTTAGCATGTATCTTTAATTCTTTGTTTTGTCATGTGGTCGATCAGATTTATTTAATAAATTGTGCGTAGCAAGACAAATGTGTATTAATAGTATAGAAAGAAGGAGAACTACAAGACAGCGATGGCAGCGGTCACCCCACCCATCACCCACTGTCCCATCACCCGTATCCCCCCCCCCCCCACCAGAGCCTTGGCTGTGCATTCATTTTGTTATCTGTTCTGTGAAGCATGGAAAATAGCACAGATACATCTATACTTTGAACTGAGGAGAGGCAGCCTGGCTTTAACCTCTCTGTGCCCTGGATCGACTTCCCCCAGTCCTTCCAGGCTTGTGCCTTCAGGCGGTGCCACTCAGCGCCTGCCTGGAATCATGATGGTGATGAGGATGACAGGGCTCGTCTACTAGGTGGTGTTGCTGACTGTACGCAGGTTCTCTGGGAGACTTGGTTTAGCTTTCTGTGTGTGTGTCTGTGACATCTGCTGCTTTGTAAAGTTGGTGGCATGTTTTCAGTTTGTCTGTCTCTGTTGCAGTCAGGATAGACGACTGGAGAGACAGAACTGGGCTGCCTGCATACCATTATACGAAGTTATTCTCTGAAATGTTTCCCCCAATGGATCTCTCTTTGTGCGCACTCCACATGCACTGCATAGATATAAAGCTACTGGCATGGCTTGCCTAGTTTCCACCCTTGTCACAGACCTAACTTCACCACACTATTGCAGCGAGCAAGGACACACGGAAGGTTCAAGCATTCGGGAATGGAACGTGCTTGCCGTTCCTGGCTGTCACATCTCCACAGCGAACCTCCTCAGCTTGAAGCGCGTACCCAGACAGACAGACAGACAGACCTGCAAAGTGCAGCACCACTCGCTGTCGGCACTGTTCCTTTCCCTCCACTGTCAGGACAGGAGTAGCCTTTTTATAGCAGCCAGGGTGCAGTCACATAGCCACTCTGCAGAGAGACTGCTACTCCTCAAAGCACACAATAATAGAACAATGACTCTAAGTGAGGAGGCTTTGGACTGTGCACTCACTCTTCTACTGACTATCAAAGTGCCCATTTTATAGCCAACTATTTATAGTAATAATGATGCAGCATTACCTTGCACTTTTTTGGTGGGTAATACTGGAGCCTTGAGACTTCCTTTATGAGGCCATTTTGATTGTCTCAGTGAGAGAGGGAGTCAGTGTTGATGGTGCTGATGAGATGGCTAGATTTGATTTCGCCCTGCTCTGGCTTAGACACCATGTCACCAGGTCTTGTGAGAGGAAGTTGTACCTTGAGTATTAGGGTGAAGTTTTTGTCTGACAGCAAAGCTAATTCATCCTCTTATTATTATTATTATTTTTTTTTTTTTCCAGAGGCAAGGTGATTTCAGGGTGGTTCCCACTTAAAGCTGTCAGGGATTGACACATTTGAGTGGTTGGCTTAATCCAGCTTTGTACCACTTTGTAATAGATGAGCCCACTTCTTAATGTTATGCAGCATGAAATGATGACTTTTGTTTTTTGGAAATTGGAAGCTGCAGGCTCTGTAAGGAATATGTGTCCGTCTGTTGAACTCACACTTGTGTTTTGCAGCTTTTTTTTCCCACAAAGTATCAGTGTGTATTATATGTGCACATACTTCCACTGGACTTTCTTCCCATTTTGCCTGAAACCAGTGAGTTTCTGTAGGGGGACGAAAACAGTACATAAGCAACCATTCCAGCTGCAGATATGCCTGCTAACTCAACAGCATCTGCCTTCCCCTGTCCTTTGTGTCTCTTTCCTCAGCAGTAGAGGATCATTCGGCGCACATTCCTGCATTAGTTTGTCTTTTTGTCCCCTCCAGGCAAGGTGAGTCAGCTCCTGTCCCCTGCTCAGGTCACTGTCAGTCTCCTCAGCTCATCACTAATTCAACATCCCTGTCTTCCAACAAGACAGTGTGTAACTCCCCAGACAGGCAGCCCGGCTAGAAACCACTGAGCCAACAGGATAGATGAAGTACAAGCCACCTCACTGCTGATTCACAGGGTGCCAGCCGGCCAGCTACTACTGAAAATATTGGTCGAAGTGCAGTATTGGTTGAAGTCACGGCAGTGTGCTATTGATGGTTGCACCCACTTTAGCCGTGTCAGGAGTTCAGAGATCCTCCTCACTGCAGTGGGTTCATCTGATACACGTACTGCAGTGGGAAGAGTCTATCGCTATTGAATGGCCATAGAGGGATGAATCTGCAGGGAAATTACTAATTGTGCCTCACTTATGTTTTATATCTTGCATCTCTTATACAATATCCTCTACTACAGAAATGTGGATATGTCAGTTTCATTGCTGTATTGACTGAAGCACAATGCCTTTGACAATAGCAACCAGCAAGGGTCCTTTTGATTTTGATATTTATTTATATAATCACGCCATCAAAGTGTTAGGCGCATCTATTTTTACTCTCAACAGATCACAGAAATTGGGACAGATGAGCAGATCAGAGCAGTTTTTGGCATCAGCATCGATAGCGAAGGTGGAGCCAGCACTATGCCTGAAGTGTTGCAGTGTAAAAGCTGCCCAGAAGAGAAGAGAGATGCCTGGATTCTGGATCCAAAGGCCTAAGCTGATTTGCATCAGGGGTGAAATTAGATTAGAGACAAATCCACTTTTCTGTAGGCTATATGTGCAAAAGCCCCAACAACCAGGCTAAGTCACACAGCAGCCTGAGTACTATGTGGGGGGAAATTGAATTTCAGAGACCTTGGTGGCTACGGGCAACATTTTAACAGGTTTTCAAAGTTAATATCCTGAAGTAAAGATTATATCTTTATAGAGGTGGAGTGGTCACTCCTAGAGTCTGGCATTTACCACTAGGAGGAGCCATGGCCATACCTCCTCAAGGTGAAACTGGGTGAAAATGAATGCCAAGCTGATGAGAAGGTAGTGGAGTTGGCATTAACTGTGATTAGAGATGCTCTGCCTCAGACAGACATGTTTGTTCAAGCACAGAATGCAACGATGTGTCTGTGTGGATAAGAATGTATGCGTCTTTATGTTATTTTAATATAATGAAACATGGTTTATAGCTGAAGACGGCATGTAGCTGTGTGTTCTCTGTAATGGTTGCTTGTTTAATAATTTATGTCTCTCCATGCCTTCAGCCTCAGCCCAAGTCCCAGCTACCTCTGACTGCCAAGCCTATGTAATATCCCCAAGCCTAAGCCTCTGCCATTAGCCTCTGCAGTCAACCAGCCCTGCCTTTCTTCAGCTCCCATGCCTTTCTACATCTCTCTCTCTCTCTCTCTCACTTGGTCTCCCCACCCCCCCCTTGGTCCCTGGCTGTTGCCACTGGCCTCAGTCCCAGACACATCTATCTATGAAGAGCTGTGCCACTGAAAATCAGTAAAACCCCCAATAATTCCCAGTGCTTCATGATACATTGTTGCATAAACTAATGTTGCCACACTGCTTACACACTCCACCCTGCAGCAATGCAGAGAGTTTACTGATTTGGCTTTAAGTCGTGCTCTTGGAAAATGAACAAATGAATCATAGATAGATAGATAGATAGATATACTTTATTGATCCCAACCAGGGAAATTCTGGTGTTCCAGCAGCAACAGTAGAAATTCTGGTGTTCCAGCAGCAACAGTAGAAACAGTAGAATCATGGAAGGTTAGAAAAGGTTTCAGATCCCCACATGCTGATTTTTTTTATTTTTTTTATTGTTACTTAATGCAGACCTGAAATTTGTGCTGGTGACTGCGTGCTTCTGTTCTTCAACCCCCCATTGCAGCCACTAGCCTCAGCATCTGCTACTAGTCAGCCCTCTCCAGCTCCCAAAACCACAGCTCCAGTCCTCATCCCCTGGCCACAGCTCTCTGCAGCTCATATCATTAAAGAGAGAGGATTTATCAGAGCAGAGCTACTGAGTGATTGGCTATGCAGATGGTGAAACGGTCCTTTACATCTGTCAACTTGACCACTCTGAATATCATAAACTTTGTGAAGAGGTTTAGGCAGACAGTGTTCCAGTGGCCAATGGTTAAATCACAGTTTTTACTTTCAAGCTGTGTTGGTGCAGCAGGGGAAAAAAGATATGCTGAGGGGGGGCCTGAGTGCCAAGCCTGTTTAGTGTTGATTTGCTTCCAGGATTGGTCTTCTGTGTCTGGCATTATCACTGCTGCTTATCTTCTGGGTTGCAGGCTGGAGACTTGGCTCAAAGTGCACCCTTGCAGACAGTTAAACATATAGGCACTCACATTTTGGCACACACACACACACTGTCTTAGTGAAGTTGTAATTGGGTGCAGCTCTGTCTGAGGATCATGTGGTGCATCCTCTCTCTTTTCCCCATCAGTGTAATAGCCCACCAGCTGACCAGTCAGTCAGAAGGCCTGTGGCATTGCTGCACCACTAAGCAGGTCCAAGAGACGGGTCTGGTCCCTGTTTTCTAACTAGCTCTGGCAAAGAGAAATTTGCTCAAGGGCACTTTGAGCAAAGATGTATGCTCACTAGGGGTGTAATGATTTTGCACCAAAACCAGAAACTGTAACTCTGTTGCCCTTGGTTCACTGAACTGTACGTATGTGGTGAGCTGTGATTTTATTTTTTCTCACAGTGCTTCGGTCATGTGAAGGTTTGTTTGGGTGTGAAGTGACAGCAAACTCATTCATATTGTAGCAGTTTTGACATTCAAAACTGCTTTTGTTTAATAATAAGCTTAAATTGAATAACTAACTTTTCAACAAACTACATGCAAAGACATTCCTTTGCTACATTGTCTAACTTTCTCAGAACATTGGTAAAAGCATCATTCGTCTTTATGTGTGGAATTGCCGGTGTATGTTAAAGCTGAAAAGAAAGAGGTTGAATTTGGACTGGAGTCAGCTGAATTTTTTCTCGGCAGATCATGATACAAGCTGAACTATGGCCTAATAACTGAGGTATGGACTAAATTGAAAAGGATGATCTGTAATACTGTACCCCTAACTCTGGGTTTGAACCCCTGTCCTCCAGCTGAAGGACACACACTGCTAATCCCAGTGTCACATTGTGTATTATCGTTACATTAGGTGTTCTATATAGTAACGCTCATTTAAATTTAAGTGTGTGAAATGGGCAGAGAAACCATATAGGTGAATCACAGAATGTCATGGGAGTTGAACTTGTGTTTTGCTGGTTTGGCAGCTGGTGGCATCTCAGCTATCTGACTACTATCACTGTGGAAGTGAAATCCTTGGTTAGGGCTCCAATCTGTCGATTAAACTGAGAGTCATTCCAAAGCAGATTAAATCTACACCCGGAACAGCTTAAGCACACCACACACAGATTAGCTGGTCAGACATCAAGCTTAGTCTGGGATATTCTGTAAGCCCTCGCCAGAGAGCGCAAAGAGGGCAAGGAGGATAAAAGGAGAGTACCCTTCTGGGTTTTGCAGACATATATTGTGGTGAACACACCTTTCTACCTGTGTCATTTCGGGAGTTGGCTAAATTGCACATACACACCCCTCAGCCAAACTTTTTACATCATCCAGGTCGTGTGGTTTATTTAACAAGAGCGGGCAGATCTGCAGTGAGGACAGCGCTCTGACATCGACCGTAGTCATGTCAGCTTAATTTTTTCCATTCTCTGTACTTTTGTATGGACTCATGCTTGTCTGCTGGACAGTAACAATAGGCTTTCATTTGAGTTGGGGATTGAGTAAGGCCAAAGTGGAAATACCTGTCAGCAATTCAGAGGCATGTTGCTTGTTTGTTTTTTTTGTTCATATCAGGGTGACTAAAAATAAAGAGTTTAAGCATAAACATCCCTTTACTGTGCACCAAAAACAGGCTGACAGTTACGGGACAGAGCAGAGAGACTGACTGGCTTGAGATAAATTCTGTACGTGATATTGGAATGATTTATCTCCAAAAAGATGTACCGACAGCATGAGCTTGTTAGGTTGTAAGGCTGGCCGAGGCAATGAGTCATGCAAATCAGAGTGGAAGTACGAGAACTTCCCTCTAGTCATCAAATGCCACTCTTCCTCTCTGCTGTCACATAAAGCAGCACTTAGCTATTTTGTCAGCACACAGTGAGGGAAGCACTTACAGGCCATTATTAACCCATAACAGGCCCTGAGAGAGGCAGGGCAGGGCCAGATAAGCTGCGGGCTAGGACTCCTTTCTTCTGATGATCCACTGGCCCTGAGGCCCAGACTGGCTGTTGTCCACTCCCTAATTGGTGCATTTCCATTTGAGCAGCAGACATGGTGGCTGTATAGACAGAGATGAATAGAGAACATCCACAGGTGTTTCCTGGCACGACCTGTGTATGTGTGTGTGTGTGTGTGTCAATGTGTATGTAATTACTTGCTCACAGAGATTTACGTCACAAGGATGTGTTAACGGTGGTCGGTATCTAAGAGGTACCTGTACGAAAACAAGTGCACACATGTACGCGATTGCAAAGTATGTATACAGACTGAGCTGAACAGTGTTTTAACGGACAGTCCGATATCAGCAGGCAGACGGGCTTTATTACGATTGAATTGACAGGGTGAATATGGGGCCCTAAGGAACAAGGGAATGCCTTCCTCATCCAGTCCACACACACTTGTGATGTGGCATCAATGGGGCTATTGTCCTGTGTCCTGTCCTCATGAACAACAGCTGGCTCCCCTCTCTCCACTACAGCAGCGGCTACTCTATGGACTGCTGCTGAATTTCTCATGGACTGTGTTAGTTAATAGATTGATGCAGGTGTCAGATATATCTATATTAAACTAGCACAAGATATTGGCATCAGAGCATTTCTCAGTACTGACATCAGGAAACCAAGAGACGCATGCAGGGTGTCCAAATCGAAGCAAAGCAATCTGCATTTTCCTGCACCTAGAGGGACATTAATTCTCTCAAAGGGTGGAAGATTATCTCTCTTCTTAATCCAAATACCCCAAACTAATGCGGTATTGTGACAGATGAGCTTTTTCTTTTTCTTTTTTTTTTTCTTTTTCTTTTTTGTTGTCAAGGGAAAAAAGGTTTGAAGTCATAGGATTGAACGATAAGACTTCATGTTGCAATTATTTAGACAGATGACACATGATTCAGGATTTTAGTGGGAATGCTAATTATTACAACATCACTTTGATCTTGGCTGAAAAAAAAAAAACTATTAAAATAATGAAGATCTGTTTTGTTTTGTTTTGTTTTTTGACAGTTTTTCTTACATCTGGAGACTGATTCATAGGCCAGGGCATCTCTGTAGCAAGACAATGCTTCATTTATAATAACATGTTTTCATACATTTTACCTTTATCAAAAAAAAAATGCAGCTCCTGTCCTGTGATTTGGATATTGTACTTGGGCATATTGTGACTTCTGTAGTGTGTTAGTAATCAGTCAATAACTAAAGTTTAGTAGCTATACTGAGTCATTAGCGAAACTGAGAAAGTGTTATTGGTGAATTCCTTTAGACTGAAGTGTCAAATGAAACAAAGGATTCATCAGGATGGATTCCGGTGTAATGAAATGCCACCTGGAATCTATTGTCCAAAACCCCATTAGTGTTGGACTGGGAGTCAACAATCCCTTTTCAACAAATCCACTGACAAGAAGTTAGGACTGTAATGCTCATTCAGCGACTTTAGTTTAGACAAGACTCTGTCCATATTTATGTAACATAAAAGGGTTGTCAGTGTTCTTTACAGAGCAAGAAACGACAAATAAATCCAAGTAAAAGAGAATGAGTTTGTCATGTGTGGCGTACAGTAGCCCAGGCTGCTCCAACTCCTCCTGTTCTGTCAGGTATCTGTAAATTTCCCCCAGTCTTCCCTTCCCTGTCTGTCTGCGGCTGCCACAGGATCTGACCTGCACTATAGGATTGTGTAATGTCTTGTTGTGTACGAGGATCTCATCCGTGACATTGTCTTGGCTCATTGTTAGGGCTTCCTCTAGGCAGCCAGCTGTCTATCTCCGAACCCTGATCACTCTGCTATGCTCTGCAGGGTTATTTCTGGATGTCATGCTGCTATGTTTTGTTCTCCAGCGGCTAAAAATACACCCCTCCCCCCACCGGCCAAGGGCTGCAGATATGCTCAGTATTGTTTCTGATTAGGGTGTGTAAATGATGTTATGGTGGTGTTGTTAATACCTTGGCAAGGGTTGTTGGTTGGTGGAGTGAAGGCTTCCTAGATGCATTGTGACACACACAGCTCCGAACACAAACAGCTGCAAGAGAAGCAGGGTCCTAGGGCAGTTGAGGAGATTCCTTATCACTACTGAGGTGTGTGTGTGTGTGTGTGTGTGTGTGTGTGTGTGTGTGTGTGTGAGAGCGTATGTCAGGCCCAGGGTCACCTCTGTCCCAGCTGTCTTGGGAGTGTAGGGTCAGCTTGCCAGGCGCAAACACCCTCAGCCCTCGGCTCTCACACAAAGCCGCTGTTTCTTCAGAACATTCATGCTGCTCTTCACAGCACGCACACACACGCGCACACACACACACATTGACAGAGGCACCCGGACGGACACACGCCATACCCCATGGAGACCAACTGCTCCCTCAATCAAACGTCTCAACACTTGCGGGTTGAGCTTGGCCAAGAAGAACGGCATCTAGCTATTTGTTTCTATCAATCACCAACAAGGGCTAAGAAGGATTTAAAAGCGATTTAAGAAATATGATCAAGTTTGTGAAATTGAATCATGGTGGGGGAAAATATCCCGTTTAATTTGTTTATTGGCAAGCAGCCTGGGACCTTGACTCATCAATGGTTGAGTTTCACTTTGTGTTTTGTTGACTGGAATTGAGATTTCCCAGTTGAGGAGGATACATTTAGATTGAGTCTTTTTGCTAATGTTTGTCTTATGGCTAAAAAAAAAAAAAAAAGCATACTAGGGAAGAGCATGGTGATAGGTATGTAAGAGGAGGAGCTCGGACAGTTGGCCTAGCCCGAGCGCAGCAGTTGGATTCATGCACACACACTCGCACACACTCCCCCCAGAGGCAAAGGGGGGGTCAATAGGACCTCTTCCCTAAGAGGAAGCAGACCAGCCATCTGCTGTGGACCACAGAACTGCCCCATGCCTCACACACTCCTATAGGCCAGCACACACACATACACACACACACACGCACACCAAATTCATTTCAACTTGCCTCCATACCGTACACCCATCCCTCCCTCAGCTTCTTTACCCACATACACCCCCTTCCTCACTCCCCCCGCCCACACGCCTTCCTCGCTCCCTCTCGCCACTGCCACAGTTTGCCATCCCTCACAGTCTGCAAAACCACAGAGAACATCAGTCATGGATCTCAACGCTCTCCACATGGACCTTGGAAATCCTGACTCTCCTGCGCCACATCAAAGCCAGTAGGGAGTTCTCCACAGGAGGCTGCTAGTCACTGCTGCAGCTTCAGACGCTTAGCTGCTCTAATTCAAGGGCAGCGTGGGTAAATAGTTTGTCTGGGGGGTCTCCGTCTCTCGCTGACTCCTTCGCGTGCAGCGCTTGTCCTCCCACAGTGAAGGAGACAAGCTCCTGAGTGGGTTTTTTGTGCCAGGACATGTAAGCTTGCAGGAAGTCTGTCAAGTCTTAGACGCAGTCAAGTTTAAAGACAACTTACTTTGAGTCAGCGCCGTGGATCGAGAAAGCCACTGTTTTTTGTCGGGATACTGCGACTATTAGCTGACCAAACCAGAGGGAGAAGATGTACTGGGAACTGTGGCTGAGCCAGGTCACGGCCACTGCCACGCTGCAGTGCATGCTGGTCCAGAACAAAGGTGGGAGAGCCTGTGCCGAGATCTCTAGGTGTGGCGGAGTAAACTAAACAAAGCTCGAGCTCAGTTATCTTGTAAAGGAGAAAGATATTCAGTCATACTTGATGTTATTTTAGTCTCGATATCGCACAACACGGATTTGAAGATAACCCTGGAAAGCTCACATGTTGCTCTCGCTGCATGGCCTCTAGCTGCCACATGGTGTGTAAACTAACAATGGAAAACGCTACAGGTTTTCTTGAACTCAATTCCAAGCCAGCTTTGTGCTGTGAGAAGGATACTAGACCTGTGGCAGTGTTCAGATTTTGCATGGGCCAGCCCAATCTGGCCTAACTATGGTGAAATCAAGTATTTAGCTTGGTTTGACCACAATCAAAGCCATGCCATGGTGCTTTAGAAGATTAGAGTGGAAATCCTGCAGCAGTGTTTTTCCTCGCTTACTTTCTCATTATACTCTGATGTCGAGAAGATGGGTGGCATTGAAAATGTATGCAAATTTGTGTACCCACTTGTGTAATTACTGTGTGTGATCACTTGCGCATTAACTGCAGCTATTACAGTATAAAGCTGCAGTCTTTCTGTTCTTTTCTTTTCATCGTCGGCTGTTTTTGTCACAGGAATTCGGCTTCTGATTACGAGTTGCTAAGTTTTACATCAGTTTTTTTTAAAAGTTTCTGTCATCCTTGCACATCTCTTGCATTTGCTATTCCACTCTCCATGTTTAACTCTGCTGTTACAATGAGCGCTGCAGGACTTGTGCATGAATTATGTAAGAATTTATCAGTCTTAAAGGCTCTTGTGCTGTACCCTCTGTTCTCTGTGCCTCTGTTTCACCACCTCTCGCTCCCACTCCCTCAGCAGCTGTCCAGACATGCAGCAGAGCTCCGCGGCAGCTGCTGACTGTAGTTTGTGCGTGTGTTAAGGACGCGTGCACTAGCTCATGTTCAGTTATGTGTGTGGGTGCGTTGTGTGGTCACCGTAAAAAAGAAGCAGTATCTTTACTATGACGTTTGTGTAGCTCCTCCCCGTAGCTCCCACTCTCCTTATAGCCACACATACACAAACCCTCTCACCTCATTCCCAACCTGTTCAGGCTAGACACAGCAGGTTTGTGCGTACAGCCAGTGATAATATTGTGCTTCAGAGAGAGGATAGACTAAAGTAATGCTTTTGAGGTGCCTGGGGGCCAGCAGCAGTTTTGAGGAAGATTGGGCACCACAGACTGGTCGACTGCACACGGGGCTCAGGGAGGTGAATGGGCCCAGACAGACAGGTAGACATATTTGGAATAGGTTTTTTTCTTATGGAACGTTCTGCTGGCTGGTCACTTGGGATTATTGAGGACTGAATCTGGACCATTTGGTTATAGGACTGTCTCTAACCCTGTGCCCTGCAAACCAAGATCTAGTTGTACATTTACATTTTAAACGGTATCAGTTTCTCAAAATAGGACTTGAATTAATGTTGGTTAAGTTTAGGCTCACTATTATTGAGGCTAGGGAAACAAATTGAAATTTTCCTTGATTAGATTAAGCATGCCCATGGGGTGATAGACAACTTGGTTTGATATATTAGGCTATAAATCCATCGCATCACATCACTAAATCCATTATACTTAAATAAGTGTATGAAAAGATGTAAACTTTGGTTGCCAAAGCCTGCAAATGTAGTCCCAACTTTAAAATTTTCAGTTGATGAGACAACTGAAAAAAAAGCTGTTAGTGTTAGGTATAAGACTTTGAATTATAACCTAGTTGTCTGAAGTTAGAGGTTTACCTTTTTGTCGTAGGAATTGCTGTCTAAAAGTTAAGAGAAAAAAATCAATAACAAATTTGAGATTTCATTTCAAGAATGCCATTTCTTTTTCTTACAAAAAAAATCAGACATAAATTTGAAAGATGTTTTTGAGAGAATAATTTTTGTCTTAAGGCAAAAGATATGAAAAAATGGAACTAGAACATTTTTTTTTCCTTAACAAGGTTTCATGAATCCAGCCTCAGGTTGTTGCTTGGTTATTATTAACCCACCCTGGAGAATTGGAGCAGTGTTCTTTTGACAAGCTGCCTCAAAACTACTTTTCGTTGTGCTTTATGTGGATGTGTGTCATTGTGTTTATGTGAGTTCGTGTGTGTGTCTTTGTTCACTATTTACTGGTGCGGTTTTCTCAAGCTGGGAGTAATTTTACATTGTCAGTGACACTTTTTCCCCTGTGCTTCTCTTTTTATTCCCCTCTTTCCTTGTCCCTCACTCCTGATCTCCCTGCAGAAGCTCTCCACCGGCCGTTTGGGCTGGACTCGGCAGCGTTGACAGAGGCCGTGCGTTGGAGCTCCAAGGAGAACCTGCTGGGGGCAGCGGAAAGCGATCCCAACCTCTTCGTTGCACTTTACGACTTCGTAGCCAGCGGAGACAACACGCTCAGCATCACTAAAGGTAAACAGTCACATGGAGCTGTGCTCTTTTCTTAGCCATTCAGATTAAAAAAAAAAAAAAAAGGATTAAGCCACTGTCTTAATCTGTGTCGTCTGTCAATCATTTGCTACCAAGCCACAAACTGTGATTGCACAGGGAGAATTTAGTCATGTCATAAACACTTGTACCAGCTGACTCGTACCAGCATCATCACCAACCGCTGTTGCTCGGCTACCCAGTGTGATGTTACTCCAATAGCAATCTCTTCAACTCACTCATTCCCAACCACACCTTGTTGAGCAATACTGTTTACATTTGCAGCAACGGTACAATACTCTTGCTACAAATGTAAACTGTATTGCTATGAGAATGTTTAATGAACAGTAGTGTAGTTATGCCAGAGGAATGTTGTGTGTCAATAGAGGTTACCCAACCACCCCTGTAATTTCACCTTGTGGCAGCATCAGCGGGCGCCTCCAGGCCATGATGACTCTTCAGGCTCTCAGTGATGCTAAAACAACCGTGCAAATGTAGTTTGACTGTCTAAGAAGCAGGGAGGGAAATTAATACCAGCCATTTTCTGCCGGATAATTTAACAGGTAACCAGCAATTCTCTGGACTGGAGGCTGAAAAATAATTTTGTAAAAAACTCAAAGTGGCACTTCAATCTTGGGAATTCACCATTCATTGTGGCGGGTGAATGGACAAGTCAGTGAAAGTCCATGTAGATGAAATAAGCATGATACCAATGATTTTACTCCTGTCTTTGACCATGGAGGTTGGAAGATAACAGTCATTTCACCCCCTTTTTGTTTATTTATTAATCTCGCCCCGTCTCTTTCTTTCTAGTCTAAGCCCCCTTCTCTCTCAGCAAGCAGCAGTTAACCAATCAACCCGCTGCCCCCTGAGTAATGAGCTTAAAATAACCTCATAATATTATCCAGAGACAGCCAGGCTTGTCTCCCTAACCAATGTAAAGTGTTAAACATGGCGTGCTGTGTTAATTATCCGTCATTTTAAGACTTCCACGGCAGCTGCTTGGGATGGAAATGATGCTTGGACCCTGACTCACTGTGTGAATGTGAGATTCCTGCCCGCCTGCATGCACATGTGCGCGTACCCTTCCAGTTTCTGTTGCACTTTTTCTTGCCGTTCCATTTTTTTTCCCCCCTCTCTCTCTCTCTCTAAGACGCATACACACACCACAGCATAGCCTCTAATGCAGCATTACCATGGAATCCGTTCAACTGTAATAATAACAGGTGGATGAAGGCGGCGGGCTGGTGCTGATCACAGAGAGGGACTTAGCGGGCCTGTGTCTGGGGCTAATCACTGTCTCCTCTCCATGCCAGGCCAAACCAGGCCAGGCCAGAGCCTTGCTTTAAGGCACACATGGCTCCCACTGTGAGGCAGGGAGGCAGTCAGTGTTTCCACTCCCACAGACTACAGACACAGAGGAGACTGGTGGGTTAGAGGGCTGGTCTTGGCTTGCCGACTCTGTCTAATGTAGGAGTGTAGATTGCTATGATAGCGTGTTTAGTTTAAAGAACAGGACCTGCATCTCTGGCTGACTGTTACATGTCAGCCTATCAGGAGGCTAAACTGACTGATTCCCATTAGGACAATGTTTACTCTACAAGCATCAGAGTATTACATTCCATAGGGCTTAATCTTACTTTAGATTACACAACCCACGTAGCTGTTCATGTTCTCCTGTCCTTGTAGGCATAATTTAGCAGGGATTGTGCTACTGTGTCGTGATAACCTCAAGGCTAAGACGCTATAGCCATCAGAGCCTCGTAGAAAATGACTTTAGGAATGAACAGTTGTTATGTTAATGTGTTAATCACAGGGGGTTAACAATACCTTGGCTGTAAAATTTGTGCCTATGTGGAGGGACAGATGACGACAAATGTAGACAAGAGAAGAAGACACAACAGAGGATGAGTGTGTTGGAAGTGCAGATGTTGGCAGACTGGCACTTCCTGCTAGCCCCTCCCCCCCCAAACAATCTCCCTCTCCCACGAGGCAGTCCAGCCGTCTGCTCTCTGTCAGACTGGCTCACCTCACTCCCCGCCAGCCACTGCTCTTACTCTTCACTGACTCTTTCTTCCTCTCCCATTCCCTTGCTCCATCCCTCCCTGAAGGCAAGTAGAGGACTGGCAGTGGTTGGTCTCTGCTCTTCAGTGGCCTGTAGTCAGTCAGTCAGCTCTGTTTGCTGCTGCTCCGTTTCTCCCTCCTCCTCCATTCCTCCGGCACACCAGCCGCCCTTCTCCCTCTTGTCTCCGGCACTGACGTCAGAGACAGGGACAGAGACAGCAGACCAAGTCACGACATGCCTAGTTTTGCAGAGACCTCTATGACAGATAGGCCGCACGCCCAACCCTCTCATTGTTCCACATCTTTTGATGTAGTTTCAGCAAGAGGCATGCCGTATCCATGACTCCTCTCCCTTGGATGTCATATGTTGAGGCATTATGACCAGGGTGTGAACCTGATGAGAGAGTTTCTCCATACTTTTTTTTTGTTTGTTTTGTTTCAGCTGGGTTAGAAAGAGACAGAGTGTTGGACAAAAAAAAAAAAAACACTGGATGAATGAAAATCTGAATCCTCTTTGGACATTTTAATTAGCACATAAAACATTATAAGCACTTTCTCCCTAAATTTATCATCAGATAATGTATCTATTAAATCTAAACTTGAGGCATTTGGCTGACGCTGTGTAGCAGAACAATTTGCAAAGCATGAGCAAGTACAGATCAAGTACCTTGCGAAAAGACACATGGCTGTTGTGGGGATCACACCTGTGACCCAGTGGTCCAACCTTTCTAGTTACACAGGAAAGGAATGTGGCTTGGCATGAGGTTGTAATAGGCTGGAAACATAAGTGCTTGTTTGAGGGCGGGGTGTGTGCCTGTGCATGACTAGAAGGTCAGGCACAGGCACACACTCCTTACAAAAAGATAAAAAGCCTCTATTAATTGGGCTCCATGACAAGAAGTGTTAACAGCACCAACATGTTGTGGACACAGTCCCTCTCTTCACATGCACATGGCCCAGTCTCTCTGATCACCAGGCCACAACTGCCACTGATGAGATCACCATCCAGTCTAGTGTTTTACAACTGTTCCCTCTTGTGTGTCCAGGTGAGAAGCTGCGTGTTTTAGGCTATAACCAGAATGGTGAGTGGAGTGAAGTTCGCTCTAAGAACGGTCAGGGCTGGGTGCCCTCCAACTACATCACGCCCGTAAACAGCCTGGAGAAGCACAGCTGGTACCACGGTCCGGTGTCCCGCAGCGCCGCCGAGTACCTGCTCTCCTCCCTCATCAATGGCAGTTTCCTGGTCCGGGAGAGCGAGAGCAGCCCTGGGCAGCTGTCCATCTCTCTCCGCTATGAGGGGAGAGTCTACCACTACCGGATCAACACAGCCTCCGATGGAAAGGTAGAAGCATGGAGAGTTTTGGGTGTTTGGAATATTATTGTCAACAACAGTAGATGAAGTTAAGTACTTAGCTATTGCTGATATTCCAGTATTCTGCCCCCCTCTCCCAGGTATATGTGACGGCCGAGAGCCGGTTTGCCACCCTGGCCGAGCTGGTCCACCACCACTCCACTGTAGCCGACGGTCTGGTCACCACACTGCACTACCCGGCACCCAAATGCAACAAGCCCACGGTGTACGGTGTATCACCCATCCATGACAAGTGGGAGATGGAGCGCACTGACATCACCATGAAGCACAAACTGGGAGGAGGCCAGTACGGCGAGGTTTACGTGGGAGTGTGGAAGAAGTACAACCTCACAGTAGCTGTCAAAACACTAAAGGTTAGCAGGCCTTCTCCTTCTCCTCATGCGAGTCTTGTTTTAGAAAGGACAGTGGACCTATCCCATTAAACATTGGTCATGATAGTCATTCTCCATGCCACCTTTTTAGTGGTTAACAGTGGTTATAGATCACCACCTGCAGGTGGACTTTGGTACTGCAAGTGAAAACATTGTAGATACTCTGTTTTATGTTCCACCTGCTGAATGCATCCAAACCATTCAATTTTTTCTTCCTTTTTCTTTCTCAATTTCATGATGACAGGAAGACACCATGGAAGTTGAAGAATTTCTGAAAGAGGCTGCAGTTATGAAGGAGGTTAAACATCCTAACCTTGTTCAGCTACTAGGTCAGTAATTTTGGTGATGCTGGCTATATTTCATATTGTGAATTTCAATGCTGAGTCATTGTTGACAGAAGTTTCAAATTAATATATCACTTATAAACAATACATCACAGCATAATGCCACAGGTGTTTTTTTCAGTAGTTATTCTATGAGGTTCTGACCTCCTCAGCTTGTTCTAGAGATGACTTTGGTCGAAACATTGATGCCCCTTTTCCACCAGAAAAAACCTGGTGCTAGTTCGGAGCTGGTGCTAGAGCCGGTGCTTAACTGGTGCCAACGAAGAACCGGTTTGCTTTTCCACCGGCCAAGAGCAAAGTGGAGCCAAGTCAGAGCCACGTCATGACGTCTTCGGAAAACGTAATGACGGGTGCGCGAGACGCCCGCTCAGAATCACAATAACCATCATGAATGAATGAATGAATGATACTTTATTAATCCGCTGCAGGAAATTACATTGTCACGGCAGCTTCATCACGTCAACACACATAAAACTGCACACTCATACAGTCCAGCGGCTGCAGCGTCTCTGTCTCTGTCCGCCCGTCCTGTCCTGAAGCCGGTGAAACTGATCAGTGAGTCGGGGATGATGTTCGTGAGCCGCGTCTCAGTCAAGCATATAATGCTGCTTTCCCGATACAGTTTCTGGCCCCGGGTGGAGCAGGATCTGGATTTATTAGCGATGCAAATACTGCGTGTGTCTTTACAAGCCTACGTTTCAATACAGAGGCGAAAAACACAATTATTGCCGGCTACCTGTCGGATTCGCGATCGGAACGAATGACAGCGATGTTTAGTTATAAAACGGGTGCTTCTCACCCTTAAATGTAATTTGCCGAGCCGCGTTCCATGCCGCTGTAAAATCAGTATAACCCACGGCTTCTCGGGGATTATTGTTTATGTTTATAGCGTTCGCAGTTCCTGTTTTGTTTTATAACCCCGCCCACCAATGACGCGGTGGGCCGCGTCATCGGTTCTTTCTCTGGCTCCTGTTTAGCCCCTGCTCGGAGTCGGTGCTTGCCTAGCACCAGTTTGGAACCAGTTTGGCACCAGTTTGGCCCCAGCTCGGGCGGTGGAAAACCAAAAAACTGGTGCTAAGTCAGGCACCGGCTCCGAACCAGCCCTGGTGGAAAAGGGGTATGAGTCTGATTGGTTGTTCTGACCTCTGTTCCTCCCCCCAGGTGTGTGCACATTGGAGCCTCCTTTCTACATCGTAACAGAGTACATGCCCCATGGCAACCTGCTGGACTACCTGAGGGAGTGTGACAGGGAGGAGGTGAACGCTGTGGTGCTGCTCTACATGGCCACGCAGATCTCCTCTGCCATGGAGTATCTGGAGAAGAAAAACTTCATACACAGGTAAGGGGCTCAGTAGCCATTTGTGTGTGTTTGCCTCTCCTTGCATGTGTTTTATTTTTTCCCCCCTCATCATTCCTTCCGTATTTCCTCATTTGCCTCATCTCCCCCTCTACCTCTTCCTTTCTCAGGGACCTCGCAGCAAGGAACTGCCTGGTTGGGGAGAATCATGTAGTGAAGGTGGCAGACTTTGGCCTTAGCAGGCTGATGACTGGTGACACCTACACTGCCCACGCCGGAGCCAAGTTTCCTATCAAATGGACCGCACCGGAGAGCCTCGCATACAACACCTTCTCCATAAAGTCTGATGTCTGGGGTGAGCAGATACACACACACACACACACACACACACACACACACACACACACACACACACACACACACACACACACATACATTCATACACAGCATTCAGTGGTTCTCTTACTCTCTTACTTACATTGGTTCTCAATTTTATTATACTCGTGTTTGATTCTTTATAATCTTCTTTCCCTGCAGCGTTTGGGGTGCTGCTGTGGGAGATCGCTACCTATGGCATGTCTCCATACCCGGGTATCGACCTGTCTCAAGTTTACGACCTCCTGGAGAAAGGTTACCGCATGGAACAGCCTGAAGGATGCCCACCCAAGGTCTACGAACTCATGAGAGCATGTGAGTATTAATTAACTTACCTACCACAACCAAATCCACTAAGTGATTGCATTATCCTGCTGGGAAAACATTAATTGACCTTGAGTGCACAGGATATAAATCATTTGGGTTTGCCAGTTCTGTCAGCCCTGTTTCACCTCACTCAATTCTAAACAAACAAAACACTAACTAGCAAGATAGCTACTACCCTTATTAAAAAAAACACTACTAAAATGCTAAAAACCCATTTCAGTAAGCTTTTAATCATCAAATCTTTGTTGTATTAACACATTTGTTTATCATTTTAATGGATAGTGGGAGGGTGGAGGGTAATAATAATACAAGATAAAGAATAAAAGAGATTTTTTTCCATGAAAACTATTATCAGAATTCAGAGATAGTTGTCTCATTAATTCAGAAAAACAGATTTTTTTTTTCTGAAGTGAATGCACTACACTTCCGCAGTTATGTGTTGTTTGAGTAACTTTATTTTTCTGTCTCTTTGTCAGGCTGGCAGTGGAGCCCATTGGACCGGCCTTCATTTGCAGAGATCCATCAAGCCTTTGAGACAATGTTCCATGACTCCAGTATATCTGAAGGTACAGTAACATGTAGCTTATCTTAAGTTGGCAGGAAGTCCATCTTTTTTGTCACTCAAAGCCTGCTTTTATAAAGCTTCTAAAAATAGAAACCCTGATTAAGCTTAAGAGGCTTACTGGATCCCAGTTCAGCGTTTTTCACTTTTTATTTATTTATTTTAATAAGAGTGAGCAGTCTATTCAGCTAAGCCTCTGGAAGCTGAAAGGTCCTAGATGAAACTTTAATGATCTTTTTAAGGAAACTGGGTCATTGTAGCCACAAAGAATACAGTATAGATAAGAATAGAAGAAATAGAGAATACTAGAGATAGTACAGCCAAAAATTTAAAGAATATTTTGAGGATGAGCACGTATCCAGGATAAATAGTACAAGAAATAATTGCAAGTGAAGAATGTATTCAGGATAAGTCATGATTCAGTGCGTGTCCAGTAAGAAGTCAGGAGGGGGAGAGAAAGAATGCTTAAAACACACAGAAATGTTTCAAGTTATTCATAAACTATTTGGAGATGACTGACACAGTGACATTTTCATATACATTTGTGTAGTTTTGGTCAGCAAGTAATGCTTCTGTGATGCCATATGTTGACTTCTGTCTCCCTTATTCATTGCAGAGGTAGCAGAGGAGCTGTGCAAGACCGCCTCCTCTGGTCATGGCGGGCCACTGCACTCCTTTGGCCACGATATGCCGCTGCTACCCTCCAAATCGCGCACACTCCGTAAGCACACAGAGAACAAGGAGAACATCGAGGGCGGGCTCGACGGGCGAACCGACCACGGGACGCACAGTCACTCAGGTACAGCAAGCCACGCCTACCACCGCACCAACCAATCAAGTGCAAACAGTCATGCTTCTGCAGGTATACCAGACGATGCCCGTTCAGAGAGCAGCCGGCTGCAGCGTCGCCAAGCCCGCCGTCTGAGGAGAAGGGCAGTCATCTTCCTGACCAAATGATGACCAGCCTCCCCAGCTGTCTCGCATCCATTATATCAACCAGTCCAGTTTGTCACAACAGTGGCACTGCAAGCACAGCCTGAAAGATTCACCACATTGTCCTAAACACTTAAACATGTCAACACTCATTTTCTTTCATGAAAGCAGCAATACAACATCTGTATTGCATCTCGCAAGGTGGCACACAGCCTTTTTGTGCAAATTTTTGTATTTTTTTCTGTGGTGAGAATTAACACAAGAATGAAGATCTGTCATTTTCTGTCTTGTCCTCCATATTGCAGTATTATCATTAACAATCATTAACGATTAAAACTGACTGATACTACTATTAAATTTACACAAATTTGTCTGTTGTTTGTTTCATTTATTGCTTATTTATTTGTTTTTATTTTGAAAATAAAATGTTCTTCAACTGCATGATTTCTTGATATGTGAGAAATAATCATATCTATCTTTTCATGAAGCTTTTACTTTTTGGTTCACATAAAGTTAAATTTAATGTTCACCAAATGCTGTGAACATACCATAAATTCTCCAAAGTCATAAACCCCATTAAAAGATTTTAGGACAAGGACTCTGCTCAGTTGTTCTGCTAACTATCTTCTCTTGCATGTGTCCTTAATCATTCCCCAGAACAATTTTATGGATATAAGCTATGAACTAGAAAAGATGAGATCACACTTAGTTGTTTTTGATTCATGAAGGTTAGGAGTAGGTCCTCTGCTACAAATGGGACAGAGTTTAAAGAGCTGTAGTCTGGCAGGTGTATTTGCCCACCACTGCTGCATATTTATTCCTATTTCAGATTCTCGTTAGTGAAAATTCCACATGATCCAAAGTTACACAACATCATTTGTCCATCCCCAACAGTGGGGACGGACAGTTTCTGTTTGGCATGCTTTCTCATTCTATCAATGGTGACTGCTACAAACTTGCTCCCCAAAGGATAGTCATCATCTTATCTTTTACGAGCTTAGTCATAAATCATTAGGCTTGCTTCAGTTGTGCGCATGTGTGCAACTAGTGTACTCTCAAAACTTTCCATCCCCTTCTCTGAAATGCTTCTTCTGCGCTCCTCATGAGTCCCTGAGGATAGAACAGCTTTTAGTGAGAGACAAAGAGAATAGAAATCCATCTTATTACTGCAGCAGTTGCCTGATAGAATGAGTGACATTAATGTATATAGAAAACAAAATAATAGAATTTAGTCAGATATCCTTTGTGGCTTAAGTCTAGTTAGATGTTAAGCACTCTGACTGAATGAAGATGTAGATGCTCTTGTTGAATGCAGCCAAGAATTGTTATC
The DNA here is from genome assembly GCF_902150065.1 of Myripristis murdjan. Classification (NCBI taxonomy): domain Eukaryota; kingdom Metazoa; phylum Chordata; class Actinopteri; order Holocentriformes; family Holocentridae; genus Myripristis; species Myripristis murdjan. The sequence goes on along the minus strand of NC_043983.1, from coordinate 11,499,003 downwards.
TTAACTCATTCCTCTGATGTCTTTCTAGGTTTGGCTTCTACTTTGCTTGGGGGGGACGGTCGATCAGGCAGCTCCCCAGCTCTGCCTCGAAAACAGCAGCCACGTGATAAATCTCCTAGCAGCCTTTTGGAGGATGTACAGGACACAGGCACATTCACACGTGACCGAAAGACTGGTTTCTTTAGCTCCTTCATAAAGAAGAAATCTTCCTCCTCGTCCTCCTCCTCCTCTTCTCCATCCTCCCAGCTCCAACAGAACCTTCCGACACCTCCCAAGAGGAGCAGTTCCTTCCGGGAGATGGAGACACAACCTCATAAGAAATATGAGCCCACAGCTGCCTTCAGTGCTCCTCCTCCCTTGCCCCAGTCAGACAGTCTTGGGGGCTTCTCTGCCTCCCCCTCCCACTCCCATGGGGAGCCCACCCAAACCCAGTCCCGCTGCTGTGGAGCCACATTTGGCCAGAAGCCTTCCGGTGGAGGTCCTGGTTCTCAAGTGGGGAGTAGCAGCAGTTGGGGGGGCTTGGCTGGATTTTTCACCCCTAGACTCATCAAAAAGACCCTGGGGCTACGGACAGGAAAGTCGACCTGTTCAGAGGAGAGTGGAAATATGGTTGGAGGGCCCAAACCCTTTCCCAGGTCCAATTCTACCTCCTCCATGTCAGCTGGGCTTCCAGACCTGGAGCGTATGGCTCTGACTTTACCTAGAAACCGTAGTGCTAAACCCCCTCTAGAAAGGACTGCCTCCACCACATCTCAGCCAGAGAATGGAGCAGCACGGCCCTCAGAAACCCTGCTGAGGAGGATGGATGAGGGGACAGCACAGATCAGGGAGAGGCCCAAAGCCAAGCTGCTACCCCGGGGCGCTGCCGTAGGTGTGAGGGCGCCTGGAGTAGGAGGGGAGGCCGGGGAATCGGACAGTCTCTCCCGTGTTAGAGAGGGTAGAGAGGAAAGTGGGGGAGGGCAAGACAGGCAGCAGGGGTGGTCGTCTCCTTCTAAGACTTCTGGTTCGGGCGCATCAGCAGCAGGTGCACCAACCCACAACCACAAGGTCCCAGTCCTCATCTCCCCCACGCTGAAGCACAGCCCAGGTGATGTGCACCTGGTTGGGGTGGACTCTCAGGGGAACCGCTTCAAACTGTTGTCTGAGCATCAAGCAGACCGCGACCGGCCACGACTGGTCAAACCCAAATGTGCTCCTCCGCCCCCTCCCACACTGCGGAGCCTCCAGCACTCCTACAGCGGTGACGGAGAGGAGCAGGTAGGAGGAGTGCCCGTGGAGGTCAACGGTGACACATTGAAAGGTCACAGGTCAGGGCGAACATCGGGCGGAGCGGTGACGGGTAGACCGTCGGTGCCACCACCACAAGTGCCTCCTGCGCCTTCCTCCTCCTTTTCCTCATCTTCCTCTGCCACCAACAACAACACGACTCCCACCAAAATGGCCAACGGTGCCACCACCACTGCCTCTTCTGCACACACAGCACCAACTGCTGGCTCCAAAGTGGCATTGCGGCGGACCAGACAGCAGGCAGAGAGGGTGCCCCTGGAACGGGTCAGCCGCGAGGCCCTGCTGGAGTGCGCTGAGTGCCTGAGCAGCGCCCTCCATGCCAGCTCTGAAAGCCCCTCCAGCAGCCAGGTGCTGGACGCTGGCCACCAGCTGCTAGACTACTGCTCAGGTTATGTGGACTGCATCCCTCAGATGAGGAACAAGTTTGCCTTTCGGGAGGCAGTGGGGAAGCTGGAGCTCAGTCTGCAGGAGCTGAGGGCCTCGTCTTCAGGAGGTGGAGGGTTGAGCAGTCTGGGGCCCAGCCCTGCCTTGGACAACCTGCACAGCTGTATTAAAGAGATTAGTGATGTAGTACAGAGGTAGCCACTGTAACAAGACCAACCGTCACCCCTCAACCACCCGACAGACCACATATATTCCCTTTTTTTTATGTTTCTGGTTCAGCTTGTTGGGGGACGAATTGAGAGGAATCTCTTAAGTACCTCAGAGAAATCACTACAAATTTGGTTATCCTTTTATTGTTTACAGAGGACTGTTTCATAAGATGCCAGTGTGGACAATAATGTTGCTCTGACCTGTACATATAAAGAAAAAATGTTTATACCAAACTAAATGTGGTTTAAGTCACGCCATGAAATGTTTTGCCCCAAGTCTCCACCTGGTTGTGATAAAGGCCTCTTTGTTAAATGAATGTGGAGTGTATCAGCGGTGTGTAGCCAGCACAGAAAGTAGGTGAAGAATAAGCTCATTCTGTTTATGTGTCAGTCTGTCATACACTGAGCAAGAACGATGGAGGTTGTGCCCAGCTTTACTGAAAATACTAGGCACCTGTTTCCCTGACTAAGATCACGCAATACGATTCACACATCCTTGGGGATCATTGAGAGTATTTTGCTTTACAGTGCAGTGTTTTGCTCAGTGTTTCAGCAGCTGAGTGACTTAAGCCATCTTTGAAAGCCATTACATTCTGAGGAAAATTCCACTGGTTCCCTGTTTTGGGGTGCCTAATTTGGCGCTGTTTTGTTTTCAGTGCAGATTATTTCTCAGATCATTTCAGTTTCATAGATTGCAGTCATCATTGCTTAAACAAAGGAAATAAAAGCAATGAAATAATGTTAGTACGTCTAACTCCCCCAAAACTGCCTTTGTTAGTAAATGTTAAACAGCTGGACTTGGTTTGTGGTTAATACTTTTTTAAGCCTGAGGGTCATTTTGCAATTGAAATTGTTTGATTCTTACATTTCCTGACAAGCTGGGAGGGATGAAAGAAGATTGGACAAGGGGAAGGGATCACTTACACCACTGAAATATCCATTAGAAGAATTTGACAAGTGTGTAAAGAGGCTCAAATAAGATTTGAAAACTGTACCTTCAAGTAACGCCTAATACATGCTTATTGAATTGAAAAATTACTAAAGCAAGGAAAGATATTTTGCAATATTACATGAATGGTTTAGTTTTTTTCCCTGCACAACTGCTAAAACAGTGAACGAGTGTGAGGCGTTTTATCCTATCTAGAGCATTTATCTTTATCTTTCTCTGGTGACTTGACTAGTTCACACTTTAACACAGTGCCACATATGTAGGGGGAAATCCCCAGCCCCCTAAAGCATTTCAATATTTATGTCCAGTTATTCTTGCACACTACATTTCCTTCTCGTATATTGGACAGTCGCAGAGGAGAGAGAGAGAGAGAGCACAGGGTAGCGCATGAGCAGGTGAATGGGGACGGTATTTCTGTAAGTGTCCTTCCGAGTATGGACAGTGCTGGATTCCCTGTAGCCTTGTCGTGGCCTCAGTGCCTCAGATTCTTCAATGTATGAACACTGCAAAATACAGCGACCTACTCACCATAATCACAGTACTGATCTCTCAACAAACAAACTGCAGTATGTCTTCAGCACATGAGCGATTTGTACATTTATTTGGTTCAAAGAAAATGCTTTTTAGAATGTCTTTACATATGAACTTGAATTTTAAATTATTCTTTTTTTTTTTTTAATTAAAAGCACAGACCTATTTTGAAAGAAAAAAAATGTTATGTAAATATTTGATTTATTTCATATCCAGGAAACAAAGTTTTATGCGTGGTCACATAAACATAAAGAGTAATGTTTTTGACTGAAGAGATGTATTGCAAGACTGAGGCCCATTCAACCACATTTGAATATCTGCTTTATGAATGTATTGTTCCTCTGTTCTTCAGTTCTGAACCAGGTCGAATGTTCATCTGCATGAATCTTTAATCCCTTTAGGTTGAGAAAGAAAGTGCCATTTTGTTTTCTGATATTTTGGTTCTAATTTTGGTCACATTGAGATGTAATAATTGAGTAAAAAAAATCATTGTACAAACTGAAATTTGTATCGTGCCATGCGCATATGCACATATGCAACACTCAGCTTCCATATCAGATACGCCACGTTTATCTGTGGTTTTGTTTTCCTCTTTTTGTTTTGACGTTGGCTCAAATCTTAACGTACACTGGATAAGGCGACAGACACATTGGTTCACTGACACATGTTGCATCCAGATACTACCGATGTAATTGTTCCATGTATAAACACTACAGGTCTCTTAACACTTCAGAAACGTATTTGTTGACGACACTTGATAGATTTCCAGACTGAAGTTCTTGTCAGCTTCGTGGTACATTTCGAGTCCTGTCCACCACTTCCACCTCAGCCAGCATGTGTGTCAGTAAAATGTCCCATTTCTTGCCAAACAGGATGTCATGAAAGAAAACTGTTGTTTGTTTTCTTTTCACTGTGAGGTTCAAATAGCAAGAGAACATGAAACGCCATTTTTTATTTGGTTACTTCATATATCCAGTGATATTTTCCTTATGATTCTTGGTGCCTTTTTGTGAACAAAAAGTTTATGTATCATGCACTATCACTTCAAGAACTTACAGGTATGGCAATGTGTAATATTACAACGTTGAAACATTCTGTATTAATCATCTTTCCAATAACTAATGCTTGCCATGAGCAACATGCATTTCTCTGATTGGGAGGTTTATGATCAGACACAAACTTGAAAAAGAAAAGTGCAATTTGTCTTCTTAGATGATGTGTAGGGATACTTGGTTATGTATTTGATTTATTTGTGGCCATAAGTTACTGTTGTAATGTTGCCTCTCCGACAAATGACAAATGAGTCTGGTGCACCGAGCCCGAGCTGCTCTGATGTCTCATAATCTGATCACTTCAACAAAAAAAAACTTATTTCCAGTGTTTGCTGTTTATAAATTTCCTTGCCTAATACCAGTTTGGCCTATTTGCCTGTGTTATTATGTTTGGTTTTTAGTGCATCTCTGCTATGGAGCTTGCTTCCACAAAATACATCGAGCCTCATCAAAAAGTGAAAACATCTCTCATCATCGTTCAAACATGGCAGTCGCAGACCTTGAAATTATCTAGAATCCAGCGCAGCGTCTGATTCCTATTTGGGCTCTTGTGAAGCTCATTTTTGTTGCTGAACAATATGGTAAAAAAAAAATCTCATTGGGACAAACTTCACTATTGTGATTGCGATGTGACCCATGATTGTAGTCAGAATGAAAATTTTTGCATTCTAATTTTCATTTTCACTGATAAACGCTTCCAAAATGAAGAGATCATTTTTGCTGGGGTCTGTACCAAACAAACATGTCTTCTTATATCCGGAAAAATACAATCTGTAGGCCAGGGTGTCCCTTGCAATTTGATAATGTTTCGATTAATTGTTCAGCCCTGCATTCGATGTAATCACATCATCGACACAAATATTTGGTGCTCATGTTTTTCCCCTCTCAAGCCTGATATCTAAACCCCATGCTGCATTTAGGCCTGGTCTTTGAGCCGATCACAAATATCCATATTCTGCTCATTCTCATGATCAGTCTTTCGCATTATCTTTATTTATGCTGCCTGTATTTATATTGTATATCAGTTCCTCCCCCCACCCCCCTCTCTCCCTGTTTGATGAGAACAGTGCTGGAGAACATGTTTGTACACATCATTATACCAAAGGCCACTTCTTCAGTTGTACGAGTGCAATGAGAACCGAAACACAACATAAAGGAATATGTGAATCTAAACAGGGATGAAAATGGCAGAGATGTTAACATATTAACTTTTTTATTGTACAAAATATATATTTTGTGTGTTTTTTTTTTTTTTTAATTTAAAGCTCACATATGTTATATTACTGTGAAGTTCTCCTTATCAGTGTTAAACCTATTGTAAATAATAAAGATATTGATGAATACTGTGGAGTTTTTGATTAATTATTTATCTGCTGGCCTGTTTCAGTGGACTGCACTACAATTACTGAGGCGTTTTATGTTGAACTACATTGCATCTTGACGGGAATGTGAGGGAAACAAGAGTGTCTAATTCAAGGCTGTTATAGTTAACTAAAACTCAGCTAAAAACTAAAACTAGGTGTGAAAAAAAGCATTTTTGTCACCTGAAACAATAAAAACTAGATTTTAGAAAATAATGAACACTAACTGAAATGATGTGTAGTTACAAATCTAACTAAAATAAAATAAAGATCTATAGAAAATGTCTTTAGCTTTAGTTGTTAGCTATTATTGAGACTGTGACATCTAAATGACTGTGAGTCAACTGCCTTCACCAAGTGTTGTTTCTATATCAGAGTTATTAGAGCATTACAGTATAGTTATAGTTTTGTATTTCTCATTAGTGTTTATATTTATTTCGTTTTGAATTTTTGTTTTCAATTAATTTTAGTTTAAGTCAGTTTCCGGAGTGGGTTTGTTCATTTCAGTTTAGTTTTATTGTCTAAAATGGTTCGTTTTAGTTTAGTTTTAATATTAGTTTTATTTTTGTTTTTATGATAATATGGGGTGTATTTGTCAGGGGTAAGATTCAACAAGTTTAGTGAGGGCAGCTGATTTCCAGTCTCAGTAATAAACATCAGCACCAACACCTCCACATCATGTGTTGACACATTTGACCAAACTGACTAAGATTAAAGCTAAAGTCATTTTCTGTATATTTTAATTTATTTTATTGTAGTTATTTTTGTAAGCACACAACATAGTTTCACTCAGTGTTCTTGTTTTTTTCTATAGTCTACTTTTATTTCTACATCAGTTGTCTGTAGTGTTCTGTGGCGGACGGTGTGAGTCACAGTGAGTGTGTGCTGTAGTGTGTGCTGTAGTGTGTGTGGTGTGTATAACAGCCTCGCCCCCCGGCCGTGACGCCGGCCGCACCACAGCCGACTCCTCCCCGGCCGTGCTGTTGTAAAGATGGCGTCCATCATGGAGGGGCCGCTCAGCAAGTGGACTAACGTCATGAAAGGCTGGCAGTACCGCTGGTTTGTTTTGGACTACAACGCGGGCTTACTGTCGTACTACACGGTATGCAGTTTTTAATGTTTGGTACTCGCTATAGTGATAATCTCAGGAGAAGCTACAGAAGTTGCCAGTGGTTGTCAAATGGGGTAAGGGCCTAGTTTTTTGTCAGGAGTTGGGAGTCTCAGCTGGCTCGAAGAGGCGGGATTTTCAGGCGACAGACCTCTCGTTGACCAATCCTAGCGAAGCCGGACGACCAACTGGCCAATCCTGTGGCAGTATGGTCTCCACTTCCTGGAGTCAACATTCCAGAGTAATCTAGCTAGCCAAGCTAATAGCAAAAAACCTTAGCAGCAACACTGTCAGAGACTTCTCGACCTATGTGTTACAAATGTTGTGCCGTATTTGTCGCTAAAGCCTGGAGTATGTACTGTATAATAACACCTCATTTTGTACATTGGAGGGTCTTATGTGTCCCGAGGACTCCAAAACTGGAGTGTGAATGTGAGCTCGCTGGTTTGTTAGCTAGCGAGCAAACATGACAACACGGGAGGAGACACTGGTTGCCAGTTTGTTGCTTGACAAGTGGCAGGGCAGTGAGAAACTGGCCACCGATTTATAGCCTACCATCAGTACGGATCAGCTGTTCAAGAAAGCTTACTAGCAGTGAGGTAGCTGACTTGAGCGACGCGCTTCACTCCTCTCTTTCCTGAGTGTTTGACCCGTCAAAACTAAACTAAACATGGGGTCACACCTTCGCCGGCTTTGCCACTCTTTGGCACGGCAAGTAGTTGCTAACATGTATTTTAAGTGAACTCTTTTGCATACGAGGACCTTTTAACTTGTAGTAGACTTGTGCCTGATCCCTGGTTGACTTATGCATTAGGTTAGATAACACCTTTAACCTGCATTAGCTGAAATAGCAGGCAGTGTGATGTACGAGATACTTCTGAGATGCCAGGTAGATGGGAAGGACAGCCTTACCAACACACCTTGCTAAAATCATAGCTTTTAGTGTGCCTCAGCAGCAGTATGAATTTTATCATTCATGTTTTTGCTATTAGTCTACGACTGGCATTTTTAAATTGTTACATGTAAATAGAATAAAGAAGATGAAATTGGAGACTATAGTATAGTTGGCTTAAATTGCACACTGATGGTGATGATCTCATGCAGAACAGGAGAGATAAGGGACAAGGGAGTTTGTTTGTTTGTTTGTTTGTTTGTTTATTTGTTTCTGGTGACCCTAAATCTAAATAACCATCTCACCTCAACTATTTTTTGTGCGTTTGGTTTTTAATTTTTCTAACAACAAAAACGTTTTTTGATTGCACGTACATGTGATTTGTGTTTTTCTCATTTTTTGGAATATATCTCTCAAATGTATCCAGCTCATACTCAGAGATGGTTAAGCATCTCCAATATATTGTATTTTAACCTTGATTTTGTCTGTTTTGTCTTGCAGTCCAAGGACAAGATGATGCGAGGATCCAGAAGAGGCTGTGTTCGTCTCAGGGTAAGATATGCAGGTTGGGGCTTATCCAGACATCTATACATATTTCTCTCTGGCACTCCTGTAGATATTACAAGACTGAACTACAGGCCTGCTTTCTCAAGTATTTGGTATAGTTTGAAGGCATATTAATGTCATGTACTGTGTGACATATCCTGTGTCTGATCTCTGATGGAGAAGGCAAGCTTAGCCAAACACAGTGTTTGGCCAAAAAATCTGGTGTTGCACATTAAGTAATATGGATCAGTTTAAATCTATCTGATCAAAGTGAAAGAATGAATTACTAGAGACTTTTTGTGCTGAGTGCTTCAGGTATGTATGACAATAATAGCGATGCTTGTTGCCTGATTTGTTGGCCTATTTCATCGGATCTGAAGATTTGCCCGCAGCCATTTTCCAAACCATATTGCTCCACTTTTTATGTATTCCGGAAATATTTGTGGGTTTCAGTATTAATATATGGCCAGTAGATGGCAGCAATCACACTACTATATGTTTTATTACTTACACAGTTGAGGGGAAGGGATGGGTAGTGGCTAAAAAGAGAAAGAAAAACTTACTTTACATGCAGAATGATTTTTTTTAAATGAATTATGGCACCTTGATAGTCAGATTTTTTTTTTTTTTTTTTTTAAACTACTCATGATTTCACATTGCCATAACTTCTGAACCCCATGAGAACAAAGGACTGTCTACAGTTTTAGTGAAGGAATCAACTATCCTCTCCTAAAAAGAAAATAGCCCCGCATCTTTATGTTTATCCTGTAAAGAGACAAGGACATGTGATTGAGTATTTGGAGACACCATTAGAGGACTCCGGCTAAAGGTAGGCCAGCATGACACAGCCGAGTGTGGACATCATTTGTTTCTTGACCACACCTATGCAGGTGGTATGAGGAGTGTATCATGTGCCCCAATGCTGAAGCCCAGGCTGCAGCTGAGTTTACTTGGAGGCATTTGCAGATTTGACACCTCTGCTTTCTGCCTCGCTAAACTATTTAGATCGAATGGAAGTGTGTGGAGCGTTCAAGGAGATGGGTGAGTGATTGAGCAGTAAAAATCTGTTATGTATTTATAAAATCATAACAAAGGGCTCTATCTTTGCTTGTCATGTTATGTACATGTTAATGTTGGCTGGGTATGGACGGATTTAGATGACATTATCGCATGTAGTAAGTAGTTAATTTGTGAACACAAACCAAAGTGTGTGTGTGTGTGTGTGTGTGTGTGTGTGTTAAAGGAATTGCCCTCTTTACCTCTTTAGCCACTGGAAAGCCGTACAGCTCCTGATATGTCTCAACCTTGTTTTTGCTATTTTTGTTTTTGGTGTTCTTTGGAAATCTCTGTGTGACCTTGGTCTTTTTGCTGTCCACTTTTAGCTTGTGTGTTTTTTCAGCCTCTCTTTGTGTTTTCCTGAACACTCTTGTACTGTTACACTGTAGTCATCTAGTTTTTTGTGTCTTCCTCATCCAAATTCCCATCTTTGCACAGCACATTGTTAACCTTTAGGCCCTTGGCAGTTATTCTGAATCTAGAGCAGCATTCCCATGCCAGAGCCTGTTCCTGCCAACCTCTGCCAGCCACATGACAACTGTTTCTCATATCAAGTAAATGAGTGAGAGAACACTCACTATTTTTGCAGGTACTTCCAAGTCTACCTGGCTAATTTTTTATTTCTCATACAATGAAGTATGAAATCAAGGAGGTGATATTTCTCATTGCATTATTTGTCTGTTTTGGTTATTTAATCCCGCGAGCACATACATGATATATGAAGTTGTCCAAAATACTTTTCCCTCCATGGAGAAAATATGCAGCTTCCTGTAATGTGTAAAACACATTACAGGAAAACAAACAATTGCAATTGTGTGGGGTGAATGCATTTTTTTCCAGATAACAGTGCATTCCTTAGCTACATCATTTAAGTCAATGGTGTCAAACTCATCATTCAAGGGTCTGTATTAAAAGATTGTGAGGGCCATACATGCTCTATATTTATCAAATGCTTTTGAACCAAAGTTATCATTCTTTTGATCAGAATATGTCCTGTATAAAAATAATTCATACACAAGTATGAACATTCCTCCACAAAATTGTCTTTTTATAAAACAAAGCAAGAATATCCACATCCAAGCTTATTAGAGTGGAAAGAGTCTATTGCACCAGTCCTTTTTCCTGCCATATTGTATCTGCAAGCCAACCCTCAATCCTGTAATGTGGAATCAAAAATAAACAGACACTGATATTTTGCTCATAAACACTGGCATGCAAAAACAGCTACAACTAGAAATCAAACTAATATTTCATGTTAAACCACATGAGTAATTTGGCCAAAATATGCCAAAGTATTTCAAAAGTCACACATCAAAATGGAGCCATGTTGTTGAAATTACAATAACAGTAACTGTCTCATAATGTCTTCTGAGGTTATGTTCTTTCATCATGCCCACATCAGCTCCATATATGAAACAGGCAGGTTTCTTGTTATCGCAAGCAGACACATCCTCGACATCCAACCTGTCTTGAAAACACCTCTTTTTACTGTCCACTTTTCATTTTGGCATTGCTTTTGGCCTGCTTGTTAGCGAGCTAACTAGCTAATAACGGTTTTGATGCAAGCAATCCCACTGGGCTGCTGATGAGCTCATTAAGAAGAAGAGGGGGTGGGGTCACAGTTATTTTGTCGTGTTCATAGCACAGGATGTTGGAGTGCATGTCGGGGATTGTAGCATCAGTGTTGTGGGCTATATAGAACCTGGAAAATTAAAAATCACATTGGAGGCCAGATATAATTATGCCACAGGCCTGATCTGGCCCACGATTTGCAGGCCTTGAGTTTAAAATATGTAATTTAAGTGCTATAATTGTTGTTTTGTTTGTTGGCGGGTTTATTCAGGTGCCATGTCAAATGAGCCATTTCAGACTTATCCAAATATTGCCTTGTGCAATGTACCTTAAGCATTTTTTTCATCTTATAGCATGGCTCAAGGCATGATCATAGTGTCATCGCTCCAATTCAGGATTCAAGGATTACCACATAATCTCGGTGTTATTTTATTTATTTACAGGTTGGCTTTATTAGACAGGTCTGAATCACAAACCATGCCTCAGTTGCTAGGTGCTAATACCCTAGTAAGCCATTGCTCTGCAGTGCTTTTTTCCTGTTCATTGCTAGCTGCTGGTCCCCAGTGCCTGTTTCTCTCCACCCTTCCTTGCTTTTCTCCTCCTTCCCTCTCCCAAATCCCACCTCCTCCCCCTCCCTTCCCCTCTCCTGAGTTCCAAAAGGCTGCACTTGTGTGCGAGAGGGAGAGAGTGAGACTGTGTGAGAAAGAGATGGTGAAGCAACAAAGCAAGAGGAAATGGAGCTCTTGAAGGGGAGAGAGTGAGGTGGTTGCACAGACCAAGGGTAATTTACCAGACAGACACTGAGAGACCAAGGCAGGGAGTGAGGGAACATGTGGAGAGCAGAGAGATAGAAAGCGAGAAATGCAGAGTAGAGCATGACGTGTCCCTCTGTCTGACTGCCTGCTCCCTTTTTCCCCCTTTCATCTTCTCCCTCTCCCTTTCCCGCTCTCTCTCTCTCTCTGGTTTCCCAGGGAGCTGTGATCGGCATCGATGATGAGGACGACAGCACATTCACCATTACTGTGGACCAGAAGACTTTCCATTTTCAAGGTGAGATGCCCCTCGCTAGTGTTTGTGCTCTTTTTTTTTTACTTTCCTGTAATAATTCTCTCACCTTCCTGTGTCTTCTTGTGCATCCATCATTGTGGCTCACGTGCTCTCTCTCTCTCTCTCTCTCTCACACACACACTCGCACACACTCCTTTTTCCCCTCCCTGCCTTTTAAAGAGGATGGAGGAGGATTGTTCTGCCCTAATGCCAGGAAACACATGCACATAGGCGTATAGCAGAGTGTCAAGGCATGCTGTGCATGTCTGAGCTTTTTCTTTCTTCCTCTGGAACCTGTCTGTGTCACCATCAGCGTGCCTCCATCCTAGTGGCTTTGTGCGGGACTCAATTGGACTGACACACACATTTCTGCAGATAATCTGTAGATAAATACGATTTGTTCCACTGCAAGCAAGAGAGATTCCTCTGGAACAGAACAAGCAAACGAGGCTTCTTTTTTTTCCCCCCACTCTTTCCCCCTCCCGACCGTGGCTGATGAGGAAGATTGCTGCTTGTGTTCCTTTGCTGCTCAACCTCTGGGAATAATAAAGGGAATACTGCTGAGCTAGAAGCTGAGCTGTCTCTTCTGTTTGCTGCCGCCGTTCGCTCCTTGCTATACTGCCGCTGCTCACTATCTGACAACCACTCACTCCACAGGGGACGGGATTGGCTTCTGCTGGGAGCTGCCACCCCACCCTACCCCATACGCCTCCTTCCCGCCAACCCTCACAACAATCCCCCCCACCCAAAAAAAACCTCCTTTTTGACAGGGACCTGTCCAGTCCACCGCGGACCCCCTTCTCTCTTTCACTCCGCCAGGTCCTAAACTAACCTCCACCACTTTTCTTTCACCTCTATTCCTCCATCTGTCCATTTGTTTCCATCACCCCCTCCACCCCCACCTTACACACGTTCCGTCCACTATCAGCACCCTCTCACTGCCACCTCATCCCGGTCACCAGCCTCCGTCCATGGGCCCCCCGCCCCTCTCACCTCCTCCATGCCCTATCCCATGTCTGTGTTCCGAAGCTGCATGCTGTGGTTCTACAGGAGGAAGGGTAAGGAGAAAACAATGCACTTCTCCCACTCCGCGTGCATGCCAGTCCTGCGTTAGACAGTCAGGACGGTGGACAAGGTGGAAGTGAGGCGTTGTTTGTTTGCCTTCTGGGATGTGCTTGGCGGAGTATTTCTTCACTGCTGGGGTGTATCGGGTTGTTATTCAGGTTCAAGGACAGTTCAGAGCGCTGCTAAATGGGCTGTTTTGTAGCCATTGGCTGTAAGGTGTTGTGACAGAGTGAGATGTGCGTATGGTATCCAGTGTCAGTTGAGTGTTTGTGGCAGCTCGGTGGTGTTATTGGGGAAAAATGTTTATCGTTAAGGTGTTTGTCCTTGTTTTTCACTGAAGCTGTTAGCAAATAGCTTGACAGCATTTTGCTAGTTTTGCCATACATTAATCTGAACAGTCAGTCCTTTCCAGGCATGCACAGGGATAATTGTATGCACATTGTCTCATTCTGTTTGTTGCCTGTGAATGATGTTGCCATTTCAAAGGTCACATTCTTAATTTATTCTGGAACTTTCTATGCTACAGTAAATCTGTGTGCTCTGTTTCAGCTCTACTGTTCCATGAGTTTAAGGTGCATTCCCTCAGTTATGTACGGTCTGTCTCATCTCAGTTAACATGAAAAATGCATTTCTGACAGGACAGGAGAATATCAGCACTGTATGTTAATGATGCTCTGCTTTCATGAATTCAGAGTTTGACAGGAGGCAAGGGGATCGTCATTCTGTTTTCACTTCTGTTTTAAGACATATGTTTGTCCAGATACCCAAAGGGCTGGTGTGCTGTCACTTGTATTCGAGGGGCAGGCAGAGAAGCACTAAATGCATCCTGTGCATGGGACACTGGATACATCAGATGTTAGTGTAGATATGAAGAGATGCACCGGATGTCAGAGAGATGAGATTTCTGTGTTGCTGTAAATGATCCTTGCCTGCGGATGTTACGCATTTAAGCTTCCCACATTCACAGTTTAGTTGCTGCGTTTCTGTCTGTGTGTGCAGACATACACACAAATGCCGTTCCGTACAGGCTGGTGCAGGGGTAAGGTATTGACCCAGTGTGAGACCAGTAGAGCATGACTGCCAGGGATAGGGACTAGATTTCCATGGAGAATAGTAAAAAAAAAAAAAAAAAAAAAAATCAAATGAAATGAAATGCAGCCGTAGTACTATAAGGTACCCTGGAGTAAGAAGCATCCTCCAAATGGCTTACAGTGTGTGTGTGTGCAGTAGGGGGTGCACTTTGAGCAGAGGATTGCAGGAGTTATGTTAAGGTGAATGGTTTAAGGATGGGACATTTTGCTCATGTTCTTATTCAGAGTCACTCACACTGGCTGAGCAGGCTGGGATTCAGTGTCTTTCAAGGACAGTTTGCTAGGACACATGGACGTATACGAAGCCACAAGACTTACTGTGAGGGGCCGGTCTCTCTCACCACTAGGTCACCCTGTCACCATCTCATGGGGCGAAGTACACTTTGGGACTGGCTGGCCACCGAGTAAGGCTGGAGTGCAGCTCTGTACTGTACTGTCTTTCTATTTAGAGAAGCATCCATTATTTATCAGCCCAGCTCCCCCGGCGGTGCATCAGAGTAGCCTGAGAGCCATTTTGCTTCCCCTCTTACCCTCTCTGCTCTCACTCTCCGCCTCTTCTCTGCTCCTCTTTTACAGTAGTTATCAATCTCTCATCTCCCTCTCCTCCCTATCTGTCAGGCCCTCTAGCCCTGCCTGGAGCGTAAGACCCCGATGAGAGAACCCTTCTTGCTCTTTCTTTCTTCTTCACCCCTGTTTCACCTGCACTGCCCTGTCTCTTCCCTTTTTTCCTCTCTCATCCTTTCCCACCACTCCTTTCCCTCAGGACTGCAGCTAGTCCTTTGTATTACAAGCTTCCCCTCAGTTATTGATGCAGCACTTACGATCAATCAGTCAATGCAAAGCAGTCGATGCAAAATTGATTGAGATATTATTGGTTGTACTGCTGACAATATCTAGTGTCATACAGTCCTCAAGGGAAGACTCACACTATTCATTCGACATTTTTCACAGTTAGATGGAGCTTATTTAGAGCAATGTAAAAAAAGAATACTGTTCTGAAAAGATGCCCAGTCTTCCCACCGAGACGGGTACCACTGCACTGAATCACAAGATCACATATTACCTCATAACCTCCTATGCATGTACCAGAATATGTCATCTTGCAATGATACTTGTGTTTGCCACCAAATTTGGGTATCACTTCATAGTATGGAATACACAAACACACTGTTCATGTACTAGAATGCTCCATTCGTTTGTCTGATGATGGCGGGAGGAGGAAGAGGGGAAGAATAAATAATTCACAGGGTCCTTTGGGATAAAGGAGCAGCAGCTGCAGTGTGGGAAGAGACAGAGCATTGTGCAAGGAAATGTGTGTGTGATGGATACCCTGACCACTGAGATGGGAGATGGAGTCATATGCATGGAGGTGCTGTTAGCTCGTTCTGCTTATCTGTACAAGTGTGTTTGTCAGGATAGGGAAGGTATCTGTGTGTGTGTGTGTGTGTGTGTGTGTGTGTGTGTGTGTGTGTGTGGTTGTGTTGTGTATGCAGTGCATACTTGTACATGTTTTTCTGTGGTGTCACTTCCTGTCTGCTGCCAATTTGACCCTGTCAAAAGCTCCTTTCCATAAATACATTAGCGTAGACCTTCACAATTTGTCACAGATAATCATAAATAGCGATTTTATTTTTCCACTGCTGGAAACATATTGAAGTGTTTGCTATGGTTTCAGTTCTTCTGAAAGTCCCAGTGTGGTTTATTAAGTGCTTTCATTACATGTGACCAACCTGTGAATGTCCAGTGTGCACCTGTGTGTCTGAAATGAAAGTTAAGATGGAGAAGTAGGCAGAGCAACTTAATGGAAACAATCTCTGGAAAAATTGTAGCAGTGAGCAAAGTGAAAAACAGTGGACTGACTCAAGGTTAAGGGGAAAATGTTTCTCATGAGTTTGAACATGAAAACCTTTTAGTTTTGTTAAAGTGGATCATTGTCTGTCATTTGGTTTCCAGAAACCCAGATGACAACAAATGAGTACAGATTGTTTATGTCTTTTAGGGCTGTAGTTTTGCCCCACAGTAGAAACAAAACGACAGCGGTAATTATTTATTGAAATTTTGTAGATGAAAGCAACAAAGGTTGTATACGTTATATATGTTATTCTGCAAAACAGCACTATATTTTTTCTTGAAACAGTCAAATCAGTGTTATTAAGAATCAGGGGAGATAGTCTGTTATTGGTCTGGTATTAGTCTAATGTAAAGGACTCAACATAGCAAATATTTCCATACTTCACCTACAAGATTGCTTATTAGAAAAGCACTTGAGTTTGACATTAAGGTTAACCAAGGTGATTTCCAGTACAGTAAGGAACATGCAAATTTGGGACTGAAGAGTATCTGGAGGCACAAATAGGCAGCTGGCCACTGAAAGAAGTTTGGTTGGTCACCTGCCAAACTAAAAGTTTTATTCCTGAACTTATGAGTCAGGGATATTATGGATTTGCTCTGACTACTGCTGTGTCCACCACTGCAGATCCTAACTTTTAATCTTTTCAAAGTTGCTATTCACCTTCATGACTACAAGAGGAAGAACCCTATTGATTTTTGCAACCCCAGGACTTTTCCTTTAGCACCACCATCAGGTTGAAGTTTGAATTTGTGAATGTGGAAACTGTAAATATGTGGTAATGTGATAACATCAATTTTTTATGCAAATCTTTTCAGATTTGCCATCTAGGGACATAGTCATAATAAGGTGTCATTGAGGATTGTGGTTGTTTTTGTGATTAAAAACCAAAGATTAAATTAAAATAAAAATCCATTAGCAGGACCAAATTTGTTTATCTGGTGTTCCTTTTGTCCCAAAGAGCACCAAAGCACAGCAACTTGAGGCTGACTGTAAATGGCTTTGCAAGTTACTTTTTATATATATATACATGGAAATGTATTGTTGTGGAAACAGTTTTCATTTAGTGTCAGTATTCAGATTTTCTGCTATTTCCCGTGTGTAGATGACAAGAAGTTTGCATTGAATCCAGTTTCTGTTTGAGCTCTGTATGTCTGTGGGTCGTCCTGCAGTACTCTGGGTCTGTATGTAATGAGGTGTGTGTGGGCGGATAGGTTGGAGTTTATTGGTGTGAGTTACCTTATGTGAGTGTCTGCTCTCCTAATGGCCCTGCTGTGCCTCTCTGCTTTCCTTTCCTTAAGTAGAGGGGAAGCATTACAACCTAATAGGGTTAGTCAGTGTACCTTCCCCCGTTAGGACGCTACTGTCAGACTGGGCTGTGAGACCATGTTACAGTATTACGGGGTTGAAACTGCATCATAAAGCTCCAGAGTGCATTGTTAAGGCCAGTTACAGAGGAATAAACTATATCTTAATGACTTCTAGACTTTTGTCTCTTTCTGCCTCTGTTATATTGGATAACAGCTGCACAGCAACAGCCAGTAGTGCTTTGCTTTGCTACAAAGAGAGGTGTCTTGTTAAGTTTAAACAGATTCACCAAAAATGTGATCGAGAAGCAGGAAATAGCTCATTTCCAATTAGAAAACAACAAATGAGAAAGATGCCTTCCAGATGCCTCAAATGCTTCCTAAAACCACATTCCTGATTTTCCTAGATCCTTTTTTTTTCATGATTACTATATGATTACTAGTCTCAGTATCCTCCATCAGCAACATCTGGAAGTGTGCACTCAGACTCACTAAGCGCGCCGAATATATTAGCCTGTGCTCAGATTGTCTTAAATTTTGTCTTGTTTCATCCTTTAACAATCTCTTGTTATCCTCCTTTAATTGCTCTAACTAGAGAAGGAGAAGTTTCTAAGAAAAAAAACTCGGAGACTGCTTGAATGCTGTTGTGGTGTCTTTCCAGATGGCCTGTTGGTGGTCAGATCAGATGACGGCTGCTGTCACAAATCGAGGTGTGTCGCCTCATGTGACTAGCTGGTTGGCTGGCTGACTGGCCAACTGAACGGCCGACCTATACGCTGGTTAAGCACAGTACTTATCCTGAGAAGATGTGACATAGCTGTCTAGCTGCTCACACCTACCCGGGAAAATGAATGACCCATGCACATGATCCATAGATGAGGACATGGATTAGTCTTTGAGTTGGATGCAGCCTTGTGATGTTATTTGTTGTTGCTGAATGGTCCTGTTACTACCTATATTCCGCCTTGATGAATAGACCTAAACAACATTAGCCTCAGAAATCTGTTCCCTGGAGAATCCATGTGGGTATAGTGAGAGTATAGTGAGGTGCTGTCTGAGTGGATTGACGTGAACCCCGGCTGCCTTTAATGTCTTTAAAAGCTTTTCTGCTGTAGTGCTGCTCAGTCTCTCTGCTAGCACGAGCATTCATCTACCATAACTGTGTATTCCCAGCTCAGTGAAAAATGACACTCACACAGGATACAGACAGCCAGCTAATTCAGTAGCATGGAGTATTGAGGTCATTTTTTTTTTTTTTTTTTGTTTGCTTCTTTTTCTTATACATACCTTTTTGTAGACTGCCTTTATTATTCCTTTTTTGACTATGTGTCAAACACTTTGGTGCAACATGCAAATGTAAATTAAATCAATAGTGACGTCTTTAAAACTTCAAACCTGGCTCCAAAATGCACGCAAGCAATATGTCACATGCTGGTATATTTTGCATAATGCTGCAAATGCCGTTTTGTAATTTGAATACTGTTGCACTTTGTTATAATTACTATAAATTTAATCTTGATTGTGTATAGAATCAGGCACTCAATCAAGTGCCTGATTCAATACACAAAATAGCAGTTAAAATGTGTATGGTGCCATATTTCTGTCAAGGAAGATAATTATGAGTTAAGTTTCTGAGGTTACAAGGTTGAGCAAAAACAGTTGGCACTGTGCTGCAGGTCTATGGCATGTGCAAGCATGCTACAACCTGACTGGGTGGCTTAAAATTCAGCAAAGTGATTCTGTCTGATGCCACTGGGCAAAATATTGTATCTTTGTATGCCTCCGACACTGTGACATATCTGCATGCACTCTCTGTGTGTGTATGATAGGGTTGGGCAATTAATTGGTTAAATCAGTGACTTTGAGTTTATGTGCAAAAAACAGCTGAATTGTAAAATCGCAATTTTTGCTTTGTATGTTAAAACGTTAAAACAGCCTCTGTGTGCTCTGTTAAACAAGACTCAGTTCAGTCATCACATGCGAATGTGCATGCTCACATAGAACGTGCATGCCCAGAAATGCATGTGCAAATCACATGTTCATGCCAGCCAAGATTCCCATCAGCCAGAAATAGTAGTAAGTGAAAAACAAGAAAAATCTAGATTGTAAAATTGTGAGAAAAAGAAAATTAGATTTAATTTTTCACCCATATCACCCAGCATCTGTATATGTGTGTGGGGGGTTAAGTGTGTGTGCTGCATGTGCAGTGTTTGTGTGTGCTGTATGTGTGCTGTTTGTGTCGAGGGTCTGTGGTAGTCTGGTCACTGTTTAATGTCAGTGGCAGCCTGTATTTGCTCTCTGACTTTGCTCTGAGGTGCAGCCCAGCTCAGCCTTTACTTCCTTTGTTCTGCAACACACACAAACCCTGCAGGCTTCAGGTTAGGAACCAGGGCAGCCAGCCACAACTGCCCAAAGGGCTTTTTTTTTTTTAAACCTGTTTACCCCAATGAATATTTGTATAGTAATCACAAAACAAGGAAATTTGTTCTTTATGTGTGTTGCTCATTTTAGGGTGCAGTTCTGCTCTTGCTCAAACATGTGCCGGATCACAAGTCAGAACAGCCAGCGGCACAGGAGGGTTGACCCAAGCAGACAGTTAAATGAATCACTCTTCTTACTCATGAAATTGCGTACATACAGTAATGTATGTATGCAATTTAGGTAGTATCTCAGTTGCTTAGAAACAAACTGTGATGTCTCAGTGAATACACATGTTCTGTATCTGCTGGACCTTCAGTGTCATTCCAGTTTTGTTCTTGTGCCATTGGTATAGGTGTCAAACTCAGTCACTAAAGTGGCTGTATTAAAAAAGCACAACCACTTTATATTTTGTTGAAGAGAAATCCACAGTCATACATATTTTACTCATACATTCACATCACTGGAACACATATCCAACTAGGAGTAAAACTTATATTTTCATGGGGGCATACATGAAAATATAAGTACTGTACCAAGGCTGAGTCCTGAGCGCAGTGTCCTGGATTCAAATCCAACCTTAGGCCCTTTGCTGCATGTCATCCCCTCTCTCTCCCCACCTTTCCCGTCTCTCTCCACTGTGATTGTCAAATAAAGCAGAAATGCCAAAAAAAAAAAAAAAAAAATCTAAAAAAAAATTATATTTTCATGTTAAACCACATGGGTAATTTGGTCAAAATATGCCCAAGTATTTCAAGAGTCAAACATCAAAATACAGTGTGGCCATAATTACAAAAAAATACAATACATAACAATAACTGTCTCATAATATCTTCTAAGCTTATATTCTTCCATTATACACACATAAGGTCCACATGACAGAAAGGTTTGTCGCTATCGCAAGCAGACAGGTACCCGCGCATTATATTTTCACTGTCCACTCTGAGTTTTGACATTAGCCCAAAGCCAAACTGTCTTGATGCAAGCTACCTGCTGGGCATTGCAGTCCATGTTTGGGTTTGGAGTATCCGTGTTGTGGGACAAATGGAATGGGGCCAGTATTAATAGAAAATCAAGTCATCTTGCACAATGGATATAATTGTGCCACCGGCCTGATCTGGCCTGCAAATAGGGCTAAACAATGTGGTTTAAAAAAAAAAAATCACATTGTAGTTAATTTAGAGATATTGTGATTGCAACATGATTCACTGTTTTAGCAGGGATGGTCATTTTTGTATTATGATTTTCATTTTCAGTGAAAGAACAATTTCATGATTGTGTTTTTTTTTTTCTGGGGTCTGTTCAAAGAAACATGTTTTCTTACATCTGGTTACATCTGGAAAATAAAATTTGTAGGCCTTAGCGTCTCTGTAACACCATATTATTTTATTAACAATGGTCTGTCTGTCACACATTTGACACACTTTTTTTTTTTTTTTTTTTAAATGTAGCTCCTTCCATCTGGATATTACACTTGGCCATGTTGCGATTTTAATAATATTTTGAGTAATTGCTCTGCCCTAGCCGAGAGCCTTGAGTTTGCCATGTGTGCGTTAGTATGTTGTAGAAGGGTAATGCTGGTGTCCGCAGGGACAACCTGGCTCACTGGGTGTGTCTGTGTGCTTCTGCCCTCAGCCCGAGATGCAGACGAGCGGGAGAAGTGGATCCACGCCTTAGAGGGAACTATCCTCCGTCACACCCTCCAGCTCAGGGCAAGTACACACATCCTGTAATCGTGTGTGTGTGTGTGTGTGTGTGTGTGTGTGTGTGTGTGTGTGTGTGTGTGTGTGTGTGTGTGTGTGTGTGTACATGAGCGATCCAGTGTGATGTGTCTAATTTTGCAGCTTTCAGGAACCAGAGTAGAGGAACAGATTAACAGTGAGAAGTATCACTTTATTCACTTGTTTTTGAGTTGTATGATTTTTTTTTTTTAGGTTTCTCGGTACATTGATGTGTACTTAGTCACATGTTTTTTTTTATGTCAGTTTCTGTGTCAGCTTCTGTTTACCTTCTATTTTCCTGTTCAAACGCTCATTCTGTACAACACCTTAAGCGTATACTGTACTTGTGTGCATTGTCAAATAGATGTTAATGTGCAATAGTTTGACTGTGGATGTATTGAATTCTCGCCAGAGAATGCATCCATTTATTGTTGGATTTTTTTTTTTTTTTACTCATCCCAAAATAAAAGCGCTAGCTGCATGTACATCATAAATATAAACGAAGTCAGCCATATGATGACGACATTATGACTACGATAATGATGAGAACTTTGCATCATCATCATTATCACCTCTTTGGTGGTTTATGTGTTTTTCCGTGTGCCTGATTTAATCGGTAATTACTCAGCACAGTGAAGGAAAGGGCAGTGACGAGTCATTTAAGTATAAAAGGAAATGAATCTGGTAACACGAGTGTCCCTTTGGCCACTGAGGAACAGTAAAAAGACAGGATGTTGGTAGCACTGTTAGACTTGGTGTCTGCTTGATGTAGCACCGTTTTTTCCCACTTGATTTACAACTGTTATTCACAACAGTAACACGCCTATTGTTTTCTTTCCTTGCTGTTAGTATTTATATGCTTTATGGGTGTTACCGTTATGGATAAGTGAGCATGTCTGAGGCATTTCTCTTGCCCGCCTCTCCTGCCCTCCAGTTGTTGTCTCTAACCTCCTTTCTGTCCTGCTGCTATTCTCTAAATTGAGCCTCCCTCCCTCCCCTCCCTCCATTTCTTCTGTGTTTATCTTATTTCTCTTTTTCCCCATGACAAACATTTTTATTTAGTCTACATCCCTCCCTCTTTCTTCGCCATACCTTCCCGTTCTCTGTGCCAAATCCTTCAGAAATGCTGCATGTGCCTGCTTGCTTGAAATTACATGAGTGCGCATACGTAAACACACACACACACACACACACACACACACACACAGACTGTTAGCACGCTGCTGTCATAGCATCATGTGACCCAGCAGTATTCAATCGAAGACCTGCTTGCTCGATCACCAAACATCTGCTCCTACTGCTTCAGCCAATCAGAGCTGTTGTTAATTCTTGTCCCTGTCAGCACTGGCTGCTGCTGGCTTTTTTTTCTTTTTTTTTCTTTCTCTTCTGCCTGCGTGAGAGGAAGTGTGTGTTTCCTGCCAGGGGAGGGTCCAGGATTAACTCAGCTCCGTCTGCTTTCATACCAACGCTCAGCTGATAGCGCTGCTGAAGGATACTCTGTAGCCAGACAGACATGCTAGCCTTTAGTCTGAAGGCCGCTGTGGTTTTTAAGGGCAGACTCTAGAGAGAGCAAGAGGAGGGAGCTGTTTTCTGTTTTTGTAGGGTGGAGGAGGGAGAGAGAACATTCAGTTCACCAGTGACAGAGAGCAGGAGGTTTGCTTCTGTAGGGAGGGAAAAGCAGAGGCAAGAGGAAAGATCCCGTGTCAGGCCAGTGACTTGGCCTGGCGGGAGAGAGCTGGTCAGGGCTTGCTGAGGCATGTCCATTGGAGCAAGGCATCCAGTAAGTAAAAGACATACACACACACTCACCACTGCACCACAGCAAGGGGAATTTAACGGCTGCAGTGCGCTGCTGGGGCAGCAGCGTTGTAAACTGGGTCACACCATGTGGAAAGACAAATAGAAACGGGGGGGTGGAGGGGTCTGTGGGAGGGCACTGTTGTTTGTAAGCTCTGGGGTGGGTGTGTGAGCGTTTGTGTGTGAGACTTTGCAGGCTGTTCTTAGAATCGCCGCTATGCCCCTGGTCACACACGAGTTCACAGCGTTCCTTTCGGGGATGAGTAGGAGTGGAGGTGCAGACAAGAGTATGTTCTTCGGCTCAGGATATTTCAGGAACAGTGAAGAAGTGAAGCTGTGGCTGTTTCTGAACCAGCCACCTGCCTCTGACTCTCTGTTTCCAAGCTTATCTGGTCATGCTGAAAAATACTTCCCCTCCATTATGTGTGTTGACATAACAGAGACATTGTTTGCTACATAATAATGAGGGCTCTTTCTTTACTCTTCTTGTGTTTTTTGTTGTGTTATCCTGCTGTGGCTTTGGGGTCCACTTAATTGTAGTTTGTCTTAATCCCAAAGGCTAAGCTGACCAGTTGTGTAGCAGGAATTCGGGAACACTGTGGTATTACATAAGTAGAAGTCTTGTGTGAGCAGCTTCAAGTAACAATGTTTGCCAGTACCATTTTTTCATTGTCATGGTGGTCATTATATATTCAACTTGTTATGGTCTAACAGTGACAGTGCAGCACTTTCCTGATAAAACTGAAGTGTTTTTGCAGCGTAATCTAGGTGTTCAAGCTAGTATGAGAACCTGTCATGTTACGAGTAATCTGCGCTGCTAATGACAGGCCAAAACTAATCCTTTGGATGTAGCTTCCCTGTGTTTAGGATGGGAATTCCACTTGAGAACTAGTTCCAAATGATCCAAAATTATCCAATCGATCGGAATCACATGCCTCCAAGTGGATCATTTGCTTTTATCGATGCTGGCATGTTTTTTGCTGACAGCTGTGCATTGCAAAACATGACGTCAAACTTTACGCTGCTGGAAACTTACAACAATAAAGAGTCATGCCAGTGTCAAAGTGACAAGAGCTTGGCTTTATTTCACAAAGAAAGTTGACAACAGCACTAGTTGTAATATCTGTGAGCGTGAAAACACCAGCAATATGCTGAAACATCTCTATAGGCAACTTGGGCTTAAATTCCAGGGATGTCATATATTTGACACTTACACACAAGTGCCACTGCCAGTGGTTTAGCAAAACGCTAAATATCCTATGTTGTAATAACATTCACTCCACACAAACAGGCTTGGCAGATTTTTTTCTTTGACTAAAAGAACCTAAATAAAAATTAACATAAATTGCTGTACAAATATTCTCACTTCATCCATTTTAGATGTACTGATGGGAATCAAGAACCATTTCCAAGTTAAACTGGCAGTTAAACAGTGGAGGTCTTGCACACCTGAGTCACATGCATGCCTGTTTTCTACTCTGTTTCCACACTGTGTTCAGGCTCAGTAATAGTAAAACTATTTTTTTAGACACAGAGGATTGATCAAGAATCAGTAAGGAATCAGACTGATAAGCAGAATTGATAGTGGCATTGGCATCAATAAAATCATATCAATTCCCACTCCTACTGGTGTTACAATGACTTTGCATGTCCCTGTGTGGAAAAGGACTGATGACATAGGAATCTACAGCAAGTGCTATTTTTATTCATTTTATTAAACCTTGTCTTTGCCCTCCGATGGGATAGGCTGGAGTAGGCCAAACTGAGCTACCGGATCATCTGGAGTTTGTTCAGTATTAACTTTAATCTATGCAGCTCTCTCCATGTTCACACATGCATGCACACACCCACAGAGGAAGACACTCATATCTATTCTGTTTGTTTACTTGATTTGTACTCAGGCACCCACGTGGCCAGCTATACACTGCATTTACACTGACTGTGAAAGCCCCGTGAACCTTTGATCCTTTGAGGAAGTTTTGGCAGTTATTGCAGGCTTCATGCTTGGTGGGCCAAGTCACATTTTGCTCTTAGAAAAAGCCGTAATGTTTTTTACATTTCAAACTTTAGTCAGACTGTTACTGGTTGGCTGCTTATGTTCTTCAGTTGTTAATGGCTTTTCTTCACATCCCTGTGAGATCCACTTCAGCAACGAGAAAGGCCCCCTCCTCCTCGGGACGCACCATGACTCTGCGACGCTGCCAAACCAAAGCAACAGTAGCACTCAGAACGGTTTGATAAGATAGTGTTTGATTTACTAAGCTAGCGGGGCCTCTCTTAACATAATCAGCAGTGCTTTTGTTATTGCTCTCTGTGCTTTTCTATTTTAGAGGCACTCTTGTTTGGATGTTTAAGGGGTTTTTTTTTCACTCTCTCTCTCTTAATCACAGTAACTGCTAATAGTTTTAAATTGTACCTTAGCTAAGTAGTAGTTAGCTGTTTGGTTATGCTATTGATATGTCAGTAACATAACATTATATTATGATATGATTGGTTTCCTTGCAACAGATGAACTTGGGCATGAAGTTTGGGGTGAATTTAGGGAAGTTGCATCTGTGCACATGTACATCTGTTCAGTTTGTCTATTTTGGTTGTGTGCCGGAGCCAGCTGGATTGTTCTGGGTGCTTGGGTGAGACACAGATGCCTGGCCACGTCTGTTCAGCCAGTAGCCTCGTAATTACTTTTTAATGGATATTATGTAATGAAAACGTCTGTACCTGTGTCTGTGTGTGGAGTCTGGATTTCTGACAGGGGTTTTAAAGTAGGCTAATCAACAAACACCACAGAATTTACTCACCTCGGTGCACTGTAAACACACACACACACACACACACACACACACACACACACAGAACCTGTCTCTCATGTAAAGCACATCATCTTTTGTCTGTCATTGGCTCATTTCTCTCTAGCCTTGAGTTCCTTGATTCAATTTTGCTGAAACCTGAAATGCGCTGACCTCTAGTGAGGCAGGCAGGCAGACAGACCTGGCCTTTTATGTCGACTAGCCTTTAAACAATACTATTCATATCTGCCCTGGTACAGTGTGTTGCTGGAAGATTCTCCTAAACTGTTGATGTTTCTGTCCACCATTTTGTGGAACAGTTACAATGCCTACCTGGCCGGGAGGTGACAGACAGACAAACAACTCTATTAATGGATAATATTTGAATACATTATCTGGATTATTGGTAACATCTGCACATTTTACTTTGTGCAAACAGTAGCATACACCTTTATCGTGGATATGGATTTGGTTATTTCTGACTTGGATACATCCATGCAGGTTGCATGCAGGGCTGTACTGACGTTGTTGTTTTTGTTTGTCTGCGTCCTCAGGAGGCAGAGACAGGATTTGTCCCAAGTGTCCAAGACTTTGACAAGAAGCTAGCTGAAGCTGACGCCTACTTACAGATTTTGATTGACCAGCTAAAGGTAGGATGCTGTATAGATGGAGCCAAGCTCACCTCTCTTACAGTGCTATCTTTTCATTTGAAATATTTTAAGCTTTTCATGTTGCCTCTGGGAAAAATGAAGAATATCTACAGCACCATTGGGTGCTTTTAGTTAATGTGCTGGTGGAAGCACAGTCAGTTTTAAGGAAGGATCTCCTCACAGATCAATTAAAATTAAGAAAAAAATGCACATTTAAAGGTGGTACCAAGGATAAGATGTATATCATATGCTTTTGACATTTTGTGTTGTATCTCATGATTCATGACCTTTCTCATATGTCATCCCTTTCTATTTCCACTCTCTAACAAAGCAGAAATGTTATTAAAATGTATTATTCTTATTCTTATTAAAGTTATTACTAAATTGTAATTGGATCTGACTTGGGATGTTGATTTCTGAAACAAATGCCCAGTTATATAAAGAAGTAGCACGATATAAAGTCTAATATTTGCCCAAGCACATTGTCAGAAAAGCAAAGTGAATACAGTGCCAGTGCTGTGTGTCTGAGCTCCCTACTTGCCGCCACATTATCTCAAGCCACACCATCCAAACAGATCTGCCTAATTATCATTTCAGACACTCGTGTGACTGCATACCCATCTCAGCTCATATTCCATTTCATTTTTTCCCCTCTTTTTCTCTTGTTCGCTCTTGCTCTCACACAGCTGTTTGATGAGAAGATCAAGGACTGCAAAGAGGATGAATCACGCAGGGTGAGTACCCACAGTGCTGCTCTGTCCTTGTGTCCCTGGCTCTCCGGTCCACTGTTCTCGCTGTCATCAGAGCCGCGCTTCTCAGCAGGGAGCCGGGCTGGCACACAGAGCTGCGGCGAAAAACGATAGCTGTCGACACGGTACAGATTTTTCATGTGTATCGCTGTCGATTTTTAAGGCAAGAAAGCTCAAAGAGCATCGCAGAGTTTCAAAACGTTGGATTCTCATGATGAGATGTTTTATTTATCACTCATTTCTCTGCATTGTCTTTTAATTGAGGAGATGATTTTAGAAAGATTTGATTTTTATTCCAGAACTGAACCCGCAGACCCGACACTGAACAGTTCGCTCCACTGCGTATTGAAACGCGCTTTCAGTAGACATTGAAAGTTATCGTATGGAACCTGTTGGAACCTGTTTTGGTGTCAAAAACACGTCCAGTCCCACCAAAAAAAAAAAAATCAAAGATAGGAATTTGTTCATTACAATTTTGTGATAACTGTCATCAGAGCCGTTGCTGACAGCACGGAGGCAGACTGACAGACGCCTGATCAGAGACACCAACACTGCTCGCCCATCAGCTAAATATGGCACATTTAGGGATTGAATGGCTGATGCTCAGAGGCATTTATGAGATATAACACATAACGTAAGTCAGACTGTCAGAGCTTAAGCTTTGAGTGAGTTGTTGGATTTGTGTTTTTCTGTACTTCATTGTTCTGGGATAAAAGAAGAATTTCACAAATAACATTAAGGTTGTGTTTACACTTCTTATTTTCCTCATTTTCGAGACTAAATATGAGGGCACCAACGCGCCTACAGTATTATTTACAGTGGTTATCTAGTCATAGCTTCAGTGGATGATGCCTCCAGTTTCAGGCCCTGGTAGTTTGTCAGTTACCTTTTCTAGTTTCCCAGCAGCTGCGTGATTCACTTCCTCCCTAAGATTAGTTTTGGATTTCGCTCAGTCTGCCAGTGTGACTTTACCAGTCTCTTTAGCAGAAAGAATTTCCTCAGCACAATAGCTCATGTTGTGATTCATTCACCTTGAAACCAACTACATCAGCCTTTCTATTTTTAAATCCGTAGTTTCTGAAAGCTAGTCAAGTAGTTTCATTTTGTGATCTATTTTATCTTTTTTCAGAAAATTGAAAATTTGAAGGAGACTACATGTGTAAGTCAAAACTTAAACTCATTTCTTCCTACATTTCTTGCATTTTTTTTTTTTAAGTCTCTGCCTATCAGGTGTTGTTTTCCAATCTCTGTCTTTCTCTTTCAGAGTATGGTAGAATCCATCAAGCATTGTATTGTATTGCTGCAAATTGCCAAGGTAAATGCACCATGAATGTATGTATCATTCAGCTCTTCCCATTTCTGTAGTTTGGCTTTGCCTGTCATTGTTCTTGTGAGACCACATCCCTGTGCACTGTGTGTTACCTCCTGTGCATCTCTAAAGTAGTTCCCCACATATACTTGGTATCTGGCTTGGTGGTTGATGAGGTTGTTGCTCAGTACTCGTTTCATCACATGTTCCATTCACCCCTTTCAGAGGAAGTGGAGCAATCATTTCTGCTTCATGTGGTTGTTAGGTGAGACATTCGTCAGTTTTTTAACTCGGAATTCAGTTACCGACGAATGAGACACTAGAAACCGGTCAATTATTCTGGAGACTGGCATTGAGTGATATCAGGAGATAATGGATTTTACCATGTGATGAAATGATTATTGCATGCGGCCAATGGTGAACGTTATGAAGCTCAATGTGGTGAGAGGGATGGATCTTATTGCACTTTAGACCCCTAATATTCAGGATGCTTTTTTCATTTCCTGTGAGCTTTTTTAAAATGCCTCTTGAATCCTCCTACGCAAGTAGTCTAACATTGTCTTCTCAAAATTTTAAGGACCAAAGTAACGAACAGCAACACGCAAACGGACTTATAGTAAGTTTGACATCCTCTGTCCATGACAAATATGGAAATCAAGCAAACTCCTAACCCTCCTTTCCACTTAATTTACTCAACCTTGTAGTAAATGATGAATCAGATCTTTTTAATGCATGCCATCTAATTTGGTGATAAGCTCTGTCTCAGATCTCCCTCTTATCTGCCACCACTATCCTCTTTTGAAATTAAAAATTTCCTGCTTTCCGCTCAGTTTTGAAATTTCTCTGCCAATGGTTGAACTGTTGATGAAGACACAGAATATGCTTTTGTTTACAATGTTTATTAGCAAAATATGACATGGTTTATTCAAGATAATGTGTAAACGTGTACATATACACGTATGTGAGTGAGTTTATATATAAGAGGATGCTACTGGTCACTTACCCCGCCCCCGCTAATTAGAGTCAACTAATTCTCCATCGATTTATCCGTGTGCACTCTGCCTGCTTATTGAACCATCAAGGACTAATAGATGTCAGGCCATCCAGAGAGCTGTTTACCAGCTCTGCAGGCCTCCCATCTTTATGTTTTAACACAAGAATCCCACAGGGTCAGGGAGGCTCGCAGGCCTACAGTGCTCTTACAGCAGACTTAATCTCATAGGCATAAAGTATTATGGAGTATTAATAGGACAGTGTAAGCTATATGCTCACATGTAACGACAGATGCACTTTATATGGAAAACGATTTTGTGGCCAGCATATGGCCAGCTTTAGAAACACTAATTGTTTGGATAGTGTTTGTCTCATGTTGCCTCTAGGCCTACAGTGTAAACCATGTTGATATGTCTAAGGGTTTTAAATGCTTCAATTATTGGAAGCATGTCTAATGGACATTGTCAAACACAGTGCTGCCAAGGAAATTGCACTGAAACTGCATCATTGTGCAAGACTGTTTTACAAACACAGTGACAGACACACCAGAAGTTATGTCAGTGTTTGTCCTTCGAAATAATTCATGTACTATAATTGGTTTAGGCCCACCCCGTTGCTCCAGTTAACTGCTGTATTAATAATACATTCAGTAAAATAAATATATTGATCGTCAGCCATTGCTTAAGGCCATGTCAGGCTGTACCCCTTCTCCCCTTCTGCCCAGCTACATCCCTTCCCTGCTTTTGATACATCTCTTGCTTTGCAAGGCCACACTGGTCCCACCATGACAGAGCAATATTTCTGCAATTGGCTATAATTAGGAGCCACTGCCTTACTTTCCTTGAAGGCACGTGGATAAGGCAAGCGTCTGGCAACAGAGGTGAGGCAGGAAGGAACAAAGAGAGAGAGGGGAGGTGGAACATGAGAGAGAAGAGAGAACAGCAGGGCAAATGCAAAGGGAACAGAGATCTGTTCTGAGCTGAGCCCTCACACTGCTCCTCTCTGCATGCCCTTTTCAATTTAGTGGCAGTTACCTGGACATAGAGAAGAACACATAGCATCCTAAATAAAATTGAGAAATCAAATAATATGTTACTGGAAGTGAGAGATTGTACTTCACTGGTCCACCTGTGCAACATCAATCTGTGTAAAATTGCATTGGAGAGAAATATTTCACACTGAGAACCAACCCTACATGATCATGTCACAGCTCTTCTTCTCTGGTCATTTCATGCAACATGCTCAACAACAATGCATCTTGGGATTGTGGAGGCCCTTTTGCATCCCTTTCTGGTTTTCCAATCTAACCTCGGTCTTTTCCTCAGGCTCTCCTCCTCATCTTCCCAGCCCCGTGTCAGGGTGCAGGTGGAGAATCCATCCTCACCTTTTTACTACCTCACTGTCCCTTGTGTACTTTGGTTGATTTCAGATGACTGAATAAACACCTGTGTAAATAAAGATTAAAAAATAACAGCCAATTACAAGTCCACAATGAGTAATGGGATAATACATCATATTGACGTAGGTCTAAGTCCATCTGACGCTTTCAGATTGACAGTGGTATCAGGAGCCCTGAGGGTCAGTGGTTTGGGAACAGGGGTCGATGTGGTTTTGCTTTAGCTCATGTTGTTGACAGAGTTCCAGCCAGCTGGGTCAATGGTGCCAGTGACCCCATTACACGGGGGCAACATGCTGCTTTGTATTTGTGCGTATGTGCGTGTGCGGGTGTGGGTGTGTGTATATGTTTTACGCATGCGCACATTATGCTAAAGCAGTGTCGATGAGGGCGGGTCACAGCAGATAAACATGTCTCTGCAGATTTTTACCACAGGCAGCTGCCGAAGTCAGAGAGACAAAACATGTTACAGATTTAGTCTGCAGCCCAGCGGAGTTAATTAACTCCTGCTGAACTGGGAGGCTGGTCAGAGTTCAGAAGGCACTGGTAGTGACTGTATGAAGCTCCTGCCTGTGTTATGATTTCATGGTGTGTAGTTGGCTCCATATTGATTAGAATAATGGAATCTGGTAATTCCACTCCTTCCAGGAATTAGAGTGAAAAGCAATTGATTCATTCAGGTCCGGTACATATTTCATTACACCGTTCCTGTTGTTGCTTAGTTAGGACATTAAGTGGCCATGTGCGAGTACACAAGCTCTGATGTAACTGTCCTCAGTGCCATAATGTAGCATGAAGGCTTAGATGCAAAATGAAAACATTTGAATTTTGAGTGCATGGTTTGTCATTGTTGTTAACACGAGCGTAGGAGATCATTTGGCCTCATTCACCAACCATTCATAAGAACAAACTTGTTCTTAAAACCCACTCACATAGTGTTCAAGACGATTCTGGCACTCACCAATGTTTTCTTATTGGAGATTTGTTCTTGGGCAAGAACAGACACACTCACACTCACTCGTGCTGTTACGCACGAGTGCTGACATGTTTCTGTAAAATAATTGGCTATTTTGTTTTCTTCAGTTCTATAATTGTATATAGGATTGATATTACACTCATATTTATATAATTTATAATATTTTAAGTATCGTCATTATTTTGCAAAGCATTATGGTCTGTTAAAATAAACAACTTTAACATGCCTTCACCAGATACATCATTCACAGTATTGACATTAAATATGACAGCTCTGGGTTCTGCCCCCAGGACGATTCCAGCTCCGTTGCACCATTGCAGTGTCCCCTGTCACCTCGTCCCTTGTTGTGCCGTTGTGCGTGCACGACGACACTCACTTTATGTGTCCCTGCACTTGTCCACACTTGTTTTGTAATCACTTTTGTACACAAAAAAAAAAAAAAAAATATATATATATATATATATATATATATATATATATGACAGGGTGTTAGGTGCTTGCTTCCTGCAGCAGTACATCCATTTCGCAGCAGTAGAATTTTTTTTTATTTTTTTTTTTATGTCTGACCAGTGCTCCACCCCCTTTAGACTTGCCTTTGGGCATGGTTGACATCTCTGAGCTTGATCAGGTTCTGTGTTTGATTTGTGTGTGGGCGCACAGCCCTGCAGTCGCATGTCCTCTTACCTCTGCTAATTAGGGTCAACTGGCATGGGGGCGTTCAGTTTACAAAGGCAGTGAGAATTATCAGTGTAAGTACACAGGTGTGAGCAGTTACTTAGTTTTAGAGCGCATCATGAATCCCACGTAGACTTTTCTTAGAATCTCTCTTAACAAGAAATTTAAGAAAAAAAACTGTTGGTGAGTGAGGCCTGTCATGTTGTGTGTTGTTTTGTTAAATGAACCTCACCACACCTTGCATGAATTCAAAACCACACAGGTGTTTTCAGTTATGACTGCAGACAGTATATCGACCTTGACTGAAGCTAAACTGGTCATCCCTCAGACAGCATTTAGAATTGTGAAGTAGTGGCATTGGTGTTCAACTGTCGCAGGGAAGTGTCAGACGTGATCTGCAAAACTGATATGTTTGGTGTTGACGGAAATGTTTCTTTGTCTGTGTTCCTCCAGAGCACCATTAACCCAGTGGATGGGATCTATCAGCCGCCTCTGGACACTCCTGTAGTCAACACCACCATGCCAACACAGACCACACTACCTACAGGTACTGACGCCTGTCTGCCTGCTCGTCGCCTCTCATATACAAGCAGCTGTGGTCAAGAGATGTGCCGTTGTGTGTGAACGTGCTCGATACCACATGTCAGCGGCCTTGAAACTAGTGTCATAGACTTCACATCATTCTAAACATTTCCAATATTTTGTGGTACTGTAACATAGTTTCACTGAAAGGTAACAACAGCTCCCCCTGGTGTTCACATGTCAGGCTATTCCCATTCTCATCTAGCCTGCTGATGCACCTTTTGTATTTTTTTGGCACTCTGTGATGAGTAAATATTCTCTTGTGACAATATTTAATATGTTTTTTGAAAGTCACTCTGGCCGTGATTCTATATCATAGTGATGGCATTATGAATATTATCAGTATCTGTGAAACTGCTTTGAAAATGTTTTTTTTTTTTTTTTTTTCCGCAAGGTTTTGAGAAATCTCTCAGTGCTTGAATGTTTCTTGTTTATAGTGTAGATAAGTAAAGTTTAGGTGTACGATTTAGCACAGTCACCAACTTTTTTAGTATCTGTGCTTGTCTGATTAAATTTAGTATTTCTGACATTATTCTCAAAGAAGAAACTGTTAAGTTTTATAAAGGTAAAATCATAAAAATGGGAAAATGTTGCAGTTGCAATGTAATCTACACTTAAAGAATGGTGCTTTTTTTTAATTCTCAGATTGAATTGCTGATGTATTTTCTTCAAACATGATGTAATTATCTTAGACCATGTTAATCAGAAAATAATTGTCTGAATTTAATCAATGTGCCATGACTAAAATCTCACTAAATTTAAAATCTATTTTGGTCAAAAGGCTATGACTATATTTAAAACTACTGTGAAAATTAACACTGCAAATTAGGCCAGTCTAATTTCAGAGCCTCTCTTAATGGACTGTGTAATCCAATTCACAGTCCAGGCTTCTGTCTGCACCGTCTAATATTCGCCTTCACTTTCTCAGGCTCTGTTTCATGGAACTCAGGCCGCCGCGCTGCTTTAACGTGATTAAATGTCGTTTTCCCTTCTTTAGAGCTGACTCGTTTTCTCTCTCCCTCTCTGCTACAGACGGATCTCAGGTGTGTAAATCAGACCAACGACCCTCCACGCTACCGGTGGGTCCTGTCGTCACGGTGATGGGCAGCCTGCAGACCCCAACACCCAACAGCACAGGTGAAAGGTCACACTCCAGCAGTCAATCACACTGTGGCATTGAGCATGGATAGCGTGTTAATTTCAACCTTCCGCTGCAACAACATTTTAACTATTAATAATTTGGCATTCTGGCACTGTTGCCCAATAACTGAATATCTTTCTCTTTTAGGTTTGTGCAAAATGTGGTACTTTGATTGTAAATGAAACAAATATTTTAGTTGAGCCCCAACTGAAGTCTTGACGGAAGGTTAACTTTTTTCTCATCATTTTATTAACAGCAGTGAAAATCGATAACTTAGTGAAAGAGTGCTGTTGTCTTTGCCATCATGTCTTTATCCATTGATATTC
The DNA here is from genome assembly GCF_902150065.1 of Myripristis murdjan. Taxonomy (NCBI): domain Eukaryota; kingdom Metazoa; phylum Chordata; class Actinopteri; order Holocentriformes; family Holocentridae; genus Myripristis; species Myripristis murdjan. Next base: position 11,464,178 of record NC_043983.1, on the reverse strand, counting down.
TTATTTAAAAGCAACATGATGCAAAGGGAATATCAACCTAACAGCAAAAAGAAAAGTACAACAGCAATAATTTAATTTCTATAGCACTCCTCCGGCTCAGAGGGGAGTGTCCATAAAAACAATGTAAATACAAAAGCCGAGTAAAAAGCAAGGCAGGGCTGAGATTCCTGCTTGTTTGTCTATCTGCTGAGGCAGCACTATTAAAATGCTGTGCTGTGCACTAAGGAGGCGAGCTGACTGCCAGGTCGGGCAACACTGTCAATATGCACTGCAGAGGAGCCCGACACCATGTTAAAGACGGTTTAATGTCTCTGTGTGAGAGGAGTTTGCTGGAAAGAGCTCTTAGAAATGGGAGTAATCAGAGTTCTCTGTTTGATTTGGTTCAGGATGTCTTTTATGCTTAATGAATAAGGAAGCCCGAGCTCTACTGTGTAAATTGTGCATCACTACTGTAAAGCAGTGCAATATCAGTGCTTTTTTTTTTTTAATAACCCTGGCTCTCTTGTCTCGGCCCCTCTGTCAGGGAGTGGTCCGTCAGGCCCCAGTAGTGGCGTCACCTCCCCAGCCCACATCCCCCTCCCCTCCCACTCGGTGCCAGACTTTTCCTATTCCTCCAGCGAGGACGAGTTCTATGACGCTGACGAGTTCTACCAGAGCAGCACTTCCCCCAAACACTGCATAGAGTGAGTACAGGATCATCCCCCTCACACTGCACACTGCTTATAGTATGCCTTCCCTCCAACGCCGCATAGAATGAATCTACAGCTTGAAAGCAGCACTTTGTAATTACAGTGTTCAGCAGCAGCAGCAGCAGGAAAGTGCTGCATAGAGCGAACAAAAAAAAAAAGCTGGATAAGCTGCTTTGCTCCATGATAAGTTCACAACAAAACTGCTTATGAAATTGTTTTTTCCCCCTATGTCATGCTTGCTTCCTGCCTCCACTCCTTTTCCTCATGCTTGTTCCTTTTCTCCCCCTAGTCCTTCAGGGCCTGCAGCTGCCTTGCCTCTTGGTGATGAAGAAACAGCACTGAAACGGCCCGACACCAATGAGTCCCTCAACTCCTCCATGTCCAATGGCACTACTGATGCAGGTGCACAAAAACATCTCAACATTTTTGGTTTGTTGTGACCTTTCGACCTTAAACCGTCACTCTGCCTATTGATAATTGTAACAAACACATACTAAGGTGGAGGTGCTTTCTGCTCTTCTTAAAGTTAACATAACCCTCCTAAAGCTTGCATCAAAAGGTGCACCAACTGTGCTGCACCACCTTTATTATTGGAGATGCCTCCATCACAAAGATATATACTGTATGGATATATTTTGCATAGATGGAAAGTCTTCAAAAAGCAATGAGAAAATCACACACCTCTTTTGAAGCTGTTTGGGTGTTTGTCCTTATTCTTCAAGATTACAAAAATTAAAGCTTACCAAGAGTTAAAGCATGCGAAAAAGTGATAACAAACTAATGGAAAAGGTGGGTTGTGAATGTATTGTAATACTGTAATGCTCATGTGAGTGCTCTCTGCTGTTGTTATCAGACTTATTTGATAGCCATGATGATCGGGACGATGAAGGAGAAGGGGAGTCAGTAGAGGAGCACAAGAGTGTTATCATGCATCTGCTGTCCCAGGTCCGGCTGGGCATGGACCTCACTAAGGTAAAAACTCCTTCTGTCGCTATGCAGGACTGCAAGCTGAATGTCTCTGTTCTTTGATTGCTATCTCTGCTCTTCGCTCTTTCTCACCATTTCTGTCTTCTTTTTTTTACTCAATAGCTATGTTTATATGAGCAGTGTCTTTTGAATCCACACAAACATGACTTAGTTGTTTTTCTCTCATCAAATTTCACAGGTGGTCCTGCCTACCTTCATCCTAGAGCGGAGGTCTTTGTTAGAAATGTATGCAGACTTCTTTGCACATCCCGACTTGTTTGTCAGGTACTTGCTGTTTAAACAACTTTTTCGTTCTGCTTAATTATCTGAGCTGCGTATATGCTTTGAGCCGTACTTAATGCTTTGCTTTGACTAGATTAAGTGTTGACCAACCCGCATTACCCTGGCTGGTTTTTGCATAGACCTTCCAAGATTTGTTTTGCCCAGGTGCCTGATATGTTTGATTTACCATACGCTGTACACTGAGTGCCTAACAATAACAGCATATCGTACCTATCTAGTACCCCCGACAACTTAACACAAATACTGAGAAATATTTGCAGCTGGGTTTTGACCAATATTTTAAGACTGAAAGTGAGAAACCATAGGGTGTGTGACTCAGTGGTATGACTTCCTGCAGCATCGCAGAGCAGCCAGAGCCCCGGGAGCGCATGGTTCAGGTGGTGAAGTGGTACCTGTCAGCCTTTCATGCAGGGAGGAAAGGCTCAGTTGCCAAGAAACCCTACAACCCCATCCTGGGAGAAGTCTTCTACTGCCACTGGGATCTGCCCAATGAGGCAGAGGAGCCTCCCCCTCACACGGTGAGACGACAGGCCACTGTGGTGGAGACTTGTCTGGCCTGCTGGATTCAGATGATTCATGCATCTCCAGTTTATATATAGTCAGCACAATGTCAAATTGTTTACTTCATGCCACACTATGAAGTATTAATTTTGGAAAATAAGAAGAGAAAACCACTTGTAATACCAAAAGAACACTTTTATTATTCAAGCTAATAATCTCTAATATTAAGTTCCTTGTAGTATTTTGACTTTGGTACAGTAAGTATGGTTGTGTTGGAAACACTTTTGTTGTTTTAGAAGTGTTTCTCTATATATTTTTTAAGTATCTTGCCTTTTGGGGAAACTTTTACCCTTTTCTACACCATTCACAGCTAAAATGCTATGATAATAACAAAACATGTCAGTGCACATTTTGTTGTGCTGGGTTGTTATGCAAAACTGTAACCTTCATCCGTTCTCTTGGAGCCACCATTTAAGTATCTTTCCTTTGTTGTGCCCCTCCAGGAGACAGTATCAGAGGGTCCAGTTCCATGGTCTTCACCCAACAGTGTGTGTTTTGTAGCAGAGCAGGTCTCTCATCACCCACCCAGTGAGTGTCCGACTGTCTTTATCTTTTAGCAGCAGCTGAGGGATTAGGCAGGGGGCGGCGAAACTTTTTGACACGGAGGGCCAAGGGCTGAAAGGCGTTGAGGATGGTGGGTCAAGAGAAGTGAACTGGGCATTGATTGTTTTAGAAATGTAACAAAGGGGCTTTAATTTCTCTGTGGTCTGTTGTCACCACAGTGTTAATAGCCTAATAAGCAGGTTATCTCAAATACTCCTCAAATATATCTCAAATTAAAACATTTCAAAGGTAAAAAAAAAAAAAAAAAAAAAAAAAATCTTATTTTGGATAGCCATGGATTACAATATTGTTGTCTTACAAACAGCATCTGAAATCATTGGGTTGACTGATTTTTTTTTTTTTTTTTTTTTTTTTTTTAGGATTCTAGCTGTTATTCTTAAAGTAGCTTGCTTAATTCATTGTTTGGGCTATCACTGAGAACAACTCCTCATTATTTCTTGTCTTCCCTCTCTAGTTTCTGCATTCTATGCAGAGTGTTTAAGTAAGAAGATCCAATTCAACGCTCACATTTGGACAAAGTCCAAGTTCCTAGGGATGTCCATAGGTGTTCATAATATCGGCCAAGGTAAAGAACTGCCTTACACACTCCAGATTTGACATTTTTGCACACTAATTAGTCACGGTTGCATGTCGTTCTAATAATTGTTCACTGGTTGTGATTTAGGCTGTGTGTCGTGTTTGGAGCACGACGAACATTACATCCTCACTTTCCCTAATGGATATGGCAGGTACGTGTTACTGTGTGCCCTTGTGTCTCTCTGTCATCACTGTTTGCGTCTGTGTGGTCATCATAACATCCCTTACTTAGACATGAGTTTGTATGTCCAGGTCAATCCTGACTGTGCCGTGGGTGGAGCTGGGCGGGGAGTGTAGCATCTCCTGCTCCAAGTCGGGCTACAGTGCCAACATCGTGTTCCACACCAAGCCTTTCTATGGAGGCAAAAAGCACAGGATCACCGCTGAGATTTTGTAAGAGGAAAATAATTGTTGTTGCATAATTCAATATAGTTGATAAACTTTTAAAGGCTTGGTCATGATAAAAGTCCCTGCTGTGCCCAAGTGGGCAAAGAATGATCTTGGTGCTACAAAGGGAGGCCTAATCCAGGCTCAGCCCACTGTGAATCACTGTTTCTTTTTTCTTTTCTTTTTTTAGTCTTTTTATTGATGCATCACTACTTTTCTTTTCTTTTGCAGTGCACCTAATGATAAGAAGTCTTTCTGCTCCATTGAAGGGGAATGGAACGGAGTGATGTATGCCAAGTGGGCTACTGGAGTAAGTTCAGTTTTAAACTGACAGGATGTAATGCAGGAGATTGTTTTGGGCACAAATCAAATTAAAGCATCCACACTGAGGGCTAACTTATCATAATTTATTTACTTGATTGAACTAAAATAAAATTGTTGGCATTTAGTGCATGGAGCCTTGAGAAGAAAGTCTTTGCAATCTGCTCATGTTGTGCTGTGTGATAATAATGATGCATTTCTTTACCTGGCAGGAAAACACACTGTTCATTGACACAAAGAAGATGGGAATCATTAAGAAGAAGGTTAGGAAGCTGGAAGACCAGCTGGAGTATGAGTCCCGCAGGTGAGAGAGAAGTGTCATGACCATAGCACACACACTTCTCCACTGCAGTCCTTCTGAATCAGAAATGAAACACAACCTGCTGATTTTGCCACATAACTCATTTCACAAAAAATAGTGTGACGTAACCATACTGGACCCCTAGACATCTTTTATTCATGTACTGGCCCACATCCCTGAAAGGAATGTCTCTCTCTTTGCCTGTGTGTGTGTGTGTGTGTGTGTGTGTGTGTGTGACCTTCGATCCTTGACCCATCAGACTATGGAAGGATGTGACACTGAACCTGAAGCTGAAAGACATTGATGCAGCAACAGAAGCCAAACACCGGCTGGAGGAGAAACAAAGAGCCGAAGCCCGAGAGAGGAAGGAAAATGAGCGGCAGTGGGAGACTAGGGTGAGGCTGTCTGGAAAGAACATAACATTGCATGCTTCATAAGTATGTCGACGTTAACATGTTTGTATTCTTATTTTCTGAATGTAAAATCAAGTTCAGCATAGGTACTCAACCCTCATTGTCACTGTGTCATTTATTTTCTTCATAACGAGTGTGAAAGCAGACTACTGTGTTGCTAGCAAAGTGCAGTCTGAATATACTTGTTCACCTTAAATAAATAGGATATAATTTTGGCTTTTCTGTAAAAGTGACCATTACTTTGTGTCTTTCTCCAGCTGTTCCACGAGGATGGAGAGTGCTGGGTCTACGATGAGCCACTATTAAAGAGAATAGTTTCACAGAGGCACTGAGGAGACTGTGCGCACTCTGATATACACACACATACACATATGCATAAATAAATGCACACACACACACAACACAAGAGTCTTCATAAGAACTCTTTTGCAAAACCACTTCCTATTCAAGCCTTGGAATGACTGACTGGTGATTGAATATGTACACAGCTTTGCATTTGACAGTAAAACAATATTGAATTGAATGAAATCCATGAAAAAACGTCTAAGATGTAAAATGAAGATTAGCTAAGCTCCTCCCCTTACTTGGCCAACCTCACTTCCACCACCAACGACGCCCCTCCACCCCCCTCCAGAAGACTCAGCAGCAGAGAGCGCAGATGTCGATGCGTCTCGGCTCTCAGCTCTGTCCATCGGCTTCACGACCACGCCCTCCAGCTGCTTCGCAGGACGACCCCAAGCAGCTCTCGTTTCTTAATTCACAGAGTTCTTTTGTGTCCTCTTTGGGGCGGGGGTGGTGGGGTGATGGTGTTCAGAGCAAATAAATCTTGACAAACGAAACAGCGCTCTACATCTCAGGGAACCTGGTGACTGAGGAAGAAAAGCTGCTGTCCCCTCCAAGAGTCTGACAGCCTTATAACGGTGGAACGGAAGAATCACAAAAGGGGCGGGGGGGAGAAACTCTCGACTTGCCTACAACTAGTTACAACTGTTGTTTATATATAGATATACATATGATGGATATATAAATATATATTCTCTTTTTTATTTTCATTGCTCTTTTTTTGTTTTGTTTATTTTTTCATTCTGGCAATAGTTTAAAATATTTGATGATATGAACTTGATGGCTTCACTTCTTTAGGAATCATTCCATTTACCCTTTTAGGACATTGTGTTCTTATTTCAAGTTCATTGACATTGCCTCTGCCACCTGTTTGATCCTTCACCATCCTTTTTGTGTCCAAGATGCTGTCCAGAAGCAAGCCCTACATGAGCCATAGCATTCAAACACATAGATTGGGAGAGTTGTTATAGATTTATTTAATATATGCAATATAGAGATGATTTTTACATTGCCTGTCAAATTTTGGTATCCACTATGCTTTTAAATAAGATTAAATGGTGTAAAGAGAAGGCTGAAGGGTTTTTGATCTGGACAGGGTCCTTATCGTCAAGGACAAGTAGTATGGAACGCTTTCTATTTCAGCTGAAGGCATTTATGAACAAACGATTGTTTACTTATTTTTGTCTTTACTGGATCATTGTATGGCAAGGATGTCACAGCAGCAGTGAGTCTCCCGAGTCTCCCTTTTGCTCTACATGTTGTCTGTCTCAAAAATCCTTGAAGCCAGAAGGGGTCGCCTCGGCTGATGTTCACTCTTGTGTTGAGAGAGGAAACAAGAAGCCAAGGGGAGACTTGCGAGGCGCAGCTGCTGTTTGGAAGAGTGCTGCTAGAGTCTAAATTTGTTTGGTCGGTCCAGACTGCTGCCATGTTAGCCTGTGTCCAGTAATGGTTTTCAATATAAGAAACATAGAGGGCGATATTTAGCCCGCTGTACGCCTCTGTCTGTTTAAACCATTGTTCATTCTCTTGTTCACTGCTGCATAGGTTCAATGTTAAAGTTACTGGGATGAGCTACTAAAAGAAATGTTAATATTTTTCACCTGATGATTGCCAAGAAAGATATTTCACAGCACTGTGCTAAGCTCACTTCAGAGTGTCCTGTTATTTTTGAGTTGCCGCAGATTTGTTCATTGCCACACTTATATATTTGGCCAATGTGAAAAATTTTAAATGAAAAGAATATCTTCAAAGTGTTTGACCCGGTGAAAGGATCCATAAAGACAGACAGATGCATATTACTGTTGCTGCATGCACACCCGGTCGTAAACCTTTGGTGAAAATCACAACATGCTTGTACTCAGTTGCAAAAGTTGAATGTCACCCTTCTCTTACGGTAGGTAACTGTTTCAAGGCAATTGAAATTTGCAGAGGTTATACAAAAACTCAAAGCCATTACGTTTTGTTGGGTTTTTTTTTTCCTCCATGTCATGTCTTTGTAAATTATATTGAATTGAGGCCTTGCCATACATTTCATTATCATACAGTATCGCTTAATAGAGAACAATCAAGACAAATGTATTTTTTATTTCATTCTGATCATAACCATTGATTGTATCAGACTCTCCTGTTTATTGATGCATAGTATTAAATCTCCATGAGTTTATTCCTGAGTGATTTTTTTGTGATCATCATTTCAGAGGTGCGTTCTCAGATTGTAAAAGAAGGGCTTCTTGCTGGGAATGCTGGGAATAGGAACTGCTCACTGATTTCAGTGTGGCCCAAATAACTGAGACATAGTTTTGGTCGACTGATAACCTGGCATTTTGAGCAGAGAACAATTTAGAGAAAGGGCTCCATATGATTATTTATCTTTTCAATAGAACCATTTCATAATGCGGAGTATACATCTTGTTTGTTTAAGGTTAAATACCATACATATTCATGGGGAATGTGTATCACAGCAGCATACACTGAATAAAATATGACAGCAGTGACATTTCTGTATAGGTGAACCACAGCTGCAACATAAGACAGATGTGTGCTTTGCATCAGTTTCTTTGCAGTGGATGTTATTATCATTTATTGCTCATGCAAGGACAAAACATGTTCTGGGAAAGTCATATATTCATGTCAAACCATGAAATCACTGTTGGATTGAAAAATGCAAATCTTGTTGTAGGAACAAAGGCAACCTGCAGGGGCGCTAGTTGCTATTTTTTCCCACAAGCCTGTGCGACATACTATATAAAACAGCCTCCACCCTTTCCTCTTCCCTCACTCCCTCGTCGCTTGCAGCAGGTAAAGACCTCACAGTTTTGTCTGTAGCGTGCCGCATGTTAGTAAGTGATACACAAGTGTTAGTTTTGGTTTTCACTTGTAGTTTACTTGTGTCCTGTGCCGTATACGTGCAGTTGTTTGTTAGCGTGTTTCTCTGCTGGAGGAGAGCAGCTCTGTTAGCGGCGGGCCTGCGCACCACGTGCCCTGCCGCACGCGCACACATGCTAACCTGTTAGCCGCTAAGCTAACGAACCGGCCTCTTCAAACACAAGAATTCAGTGCTTTGCGTGTTAACCCGTGTCTAAATGATGAAAAAAATGTTGGTAGGGACATCTGAGTCAAGTTGAGGAAATGCCAACTTTTCTGACTACACGGGAAAACGTTGCTTTTAGCCTGAAAGACATTCAACTCACCCGGTGAGAGCATGAACAAACTAATTTTTTTTTTCATTTGTTTTAGGGCCGTCGACGTAACTCCAAAATAAAAGCCAGAAGGGACTATAACCTGGTAAGGAGCCAGACTTGAGTTTATACCTGATTTAAAATGTATTGGAGGTTTCTGAAACTTGCACGTGTGCCTGAACTAAAATGTTGAAGCTGAAAGTTGTGATGCAAAGTCATAATAATCAATGCATGATGTGCAGGAGTTATGACTGACAAAGCATCTCCTTTTCATCAGATTTGACTTTGTCTCCAGCTCAGGAGAGTCATCAGAAACTGTCTGGTAAGATGATTGACCAGTGCATCCTGGTTTATTAGCTGGAAGTCGATTATTCATAAATAAGAGTAGTGGACAGAAGTGATTTCTGAGGAATTCTACAATGAGACTTGTGTATTCAAACAATGGATTTTACACACTTGTGTCCTTGTACTGACATGAGTCTCTCAACAGGTATCTGAAGGGGTGAAAAATGAAACTTGATGAGGTAAGACCCTGTTGAGTTTTGCCTTAAGGGGAGATCTACCCATTTTAAAGGATTCACAGAATATTAATGTACCAGGACATTTCAGTCTTAACCTCAGTCCTGTTCAGGCAGTGCCTTGAGTTTCCAGCTCTTAGATGAACTCATTTTGGGTTGACTTGAGGGTCCTGGGACACATTAATAGCTCATGTGAAAGTTTAAAATGAGGCAACTCCTTCTAACATGCAGATTATCCCAATATGGTACCCGTGCTTCTGTGATGACTCTTATTTGCTACTCTTGACAAAGACAGGATGACGAAACTGCAACCACCATATGCATTTTTCTGAGGCACTGATGATACTAGAAATGGCGTCCTCAGGTATGAAATGACTGCTTCACCAATGTTTTTGTTTCTCGCGCAGTTGGTGAGATCGTCCTTCAGGCGCAGCACTGACTGCTTCCCATGTAAGAAACTGCACCTTTTCAAAGTACCACAGGAATAAAGGCTTTTAGTGATGTGTTGCTTGTGTAGTTTGTTCCATTGGACTGACTTGATTCCTCATGTTAATTTCCACAGATGTGGTCACATTACAGGAATCAGCTGTTGCCCTCTACATCCAGGACAGGTAAATCACCTAGAAATTTGACCTCTTGTACACAACCGGACTGTTAATGATGATCTTGTTTTTAAAACATTGGGAATCTCTCTGAAAAAGTGTGAAAGATACCTTTTTTCTGATAACAGTGTATACTGCAGTATTTCTGCGGTTGCATGTATTTGCTCCAGACTAACAGTACATATTGACTATTGCAGATCTACAAGTCTTTGGATCAGTTAAAGGTGAGCTGCAACATTTAGCAATGAGTTTGCCAGTCTGTTATAATAGCCTCTTGATACAGTGATGATTGCATAGTTCAGCAGATTGTTCAGTGAAGAAGAAAAATGTCTTTCGCTCCTAACTGATGTATCAAATTAAATGAAATGTGAGACCACTAGGACTGTGGAAAGATCACTAACCTTTTTCCCCTGTTCTGTGTCAAACAGTGATGGCTGGCCGGTAGAAGGGCAAAATGAAGGTGAGTGAACATTTGAAGTGCAATGCAAGGTCTTGATACATGGTACAATGATGACTGCATAGTTCAGCAGACTAAACAGTGAAGAAGATGAATTGTCTTTCGCTCCTAGCTGATGTATCGTCCTCCACTGTCCTCTGGCCCTCACGTTACAACATGGAAACTAAATTTCCTTTTCTTTTTTCTTAGATATGTTCAGCCTTCTGACTGAGAATCAGCCATCCTTAAATGGTAAGACTTGGCATATTGAAGTCTTCATTAACACTCGATACAATGATGACTGCATAGTTCAGCAGACAAACCATGAAGAAGATGAATTGTCTTTCGCTCCTAGTTGATGTATCTGTCTTGACACTGCAGACAGCTCTCTTCCCAATGTGTCCATCCTCATCGTCTGACTTTATTTTCTAATGCAGGATTTCAACATGACGAACATGGATGAGAGAGTCACGATGTCGTTGATTTTAGGTGGGTATCATGGCCCCCCACACACACTAACACCACTACACATCACTTTCATGGACAGTCAGATGTGATGCTGTTGAATCAGGTCGCTGATCCAGTTGAGGAAATCAAGTCATTCATTCTGATCTCGATTGTCAAGCAGTCAAATAACAGGAATTGTGTTAATGCTTAAGATGGAACTGAGTTTTGTTGTCTTTGCAGGGGGACTGGAAATCTGTTTCCAATGACGTACACAGGTCGTCCCCAGAATCGGTGAGTATCAAAACTTGACTGACCGTGCAAGCACTTGAGACCCAGATCACTAGTACAGCTGGAACCTCTCACTTTCTCTTACTACTGGTTCAGAAGATCACCAAGAACCTGTCTCAGTCTGCTAGAAGGACATGAACCATCCTTGTGTCAAAAGATCTGGAAATTCTGAATTCACTACACAAAACTTGCACTCTAAAATACCAGATATTTGTCTAGATACTAGCACTACACTCATGTCTGGGTCTCAAGTGCTTCATGGTCATTAATTGGGATTTTGGTGTTAGATCCCTGTAGTCTGGCCTGTGTGATGACTGAGTAAAGACTGACTAATACCATGGAGTCTGTAATATTAGCTCTAGCTGAACTGGTCAGTGTTTAACTTTTCATCCTAATGAGTGCGTGCATGTTTAGTCTTATGTAATTTTGTCTCCTCAGGTATGACTTGATTCATCGAGACCTACTGGACTGAAGAAGACAGAATCTTAAAAGGTGAGAATGAGAGACTGGTACAACATCGGGTCTGTCTGAGGTTCAGTGATGTCTCTACAAATGTCTGACCTGAACATTAATGTGGACAAATTTATTACTGAGCAACCTTGTAAATCAGATCTATTTCAGGTTGGTAAGAAACTCCTTATGACTTTATTTTTCTCCCCTCTCTTCAGGTGACAACTGGGGCTTGAGATTTACCTGGTAAGCAGTTCTACAAACAAGACAGCATCCAGGAGCTTGCCCATCTGTAGAAAAATAACTGGACTTATAAAAATGCACAAAGTGCCACTGGCTTTGTCTTATAAAAGTCAGCAGTAATTTTGACTGCTAGTTGCCATAATGGGCTTCTGGGTGTGACTTCCTGAATAAACCTTCTCAACCTGTGATGAAAAGATTCTGCCAAATGATTCCTTTGATTATACTCCTTACCGTTCCATTTTGACTGAGGTTGGAAGTAGTAAAACGGTTATTTTTCATTTTCAAATATTGGGTTCCCTAAAGTAGCTGTTCATTTTCTTTGAAGGATGGGTGTGCTGGGATGCAGCTCTCAGGCATGATGAGCGAGGAGAGACCTGGTTCCTGGGTGAGTTTTCTGACTGGTAGCTCACTCTAATGATTGTAGTTCTGATTTTGGCAATAATCAAGTTTCATCTGAATACCTCTCTGAGGTTGGGTAGACAAGTGGTTGCCAGTTCAAGGAGCTTTTCCAACTAGAGGAGGGATAGTTAAAATTTCCTTTGTTCACTGGAAGCTGATACATGTTTAGGGTGCGTGAATTAAGGTGAATGGTTTAACTGTCCCACCTACAGTAGGGCCAAATCTCAGGATCTGCTGTAAAACACTGATCTGGGTCTAAATGGAAGAATTGACAAAGGTGTGAATGTTCTCTACCCAAGTTTCTAATCGTGATCTGTTCACTCTTCAGGACCCGGTCTCTGCTCTGCGGACGGCTGCCCAAGATCTGTGGGATGAAGACTGAAGATGTCTGAGATTGTCAGACTGCTGAAAAGTGGAGTTTTTGAAATGTAACTTGAAAGATTGTGTGAAAATAAAGATACTTAACAGCAATTCTGTGGTTCTCATTTTTTTACAGCTGCCTTTGAGATTAATGATCAAATTGTCTGACTTAAAGTCGATCAGAATGGTTAAATCATGCACTATATAAAGGACTAAACACCCAGGGCTCGCTGCAGCCAACCCGAGCAGCACTTGGCAGTAATGTACTATATTGAGGTTTATTTATTTTTTAATGGTCTATGCCCTCAGCGTCACACACCTTTCTACTGAATTACGAGATGAAACTTAAAAAAAAAAAAAAATGGGACAGTGCGTGGCTTGTGTATGAACACCGGGTGCCTGTTGTTGTCCTGGCAGTCTGGTCGTGCGTCACGTACGTCCGTCCAGTAGCAACAACGGGAAGTGGCGTAATAGATGTGTGGGGTGTGTGTGTGTGTGTGTGTGTGTGTGTGCGGCACTTCCTGCTCACGGCCCTTGAGCGACAGCGGCTGCAGGCCGGCAGGCTGGCAGCGTTTAAATGGCTCGGCGACGGGACGAGGCGCTCTCTGTGTGCTCTGAGACCTGACACCAGCCGCTTCGATGTTTGTCCTCTCGCTCCTGCCTGTCCTGTGGGCTTTGTCCGCCAAGGCAGACTTCTTCCAGTTCGACAGCATCTCAAACGCCTCCACGTACTATTTTAATTATATTTACTGCAACATCTGGGAGGGGGAGTGTCAGCCAAATCAAGACGATGCCACCCAGCAAGGTAAGAGGCTAATCTGAGCGGAATAAACAAGACTGTACCTCATTTCGGGGCTTTATTAATCATCAGCATTTAGGTTAGGAATCAGAGCGATAATCGACACCTAGCGGAGAGGTCCGGCGATTTATGTAATGAATGGAGGTTATCATCCGCATCACATATATCCTCAGTAATGAAATGAAAATGAAAGTATTTATTAAGTAATGAAAGTATTTACCCATTTATAAACGCTGTTGTACTAGCCTTATTAATCTTAGGTGTATTAGAATTATAATTTTGCTAAATCACCCGGACAAATTGACGATATATCAACTTGTGCTTAAAATGTCAGTTCCAACCAGGGACCTCTGGACAGGCTTCCCCCAGGACTACATCAGCCTGCTGCATCAGTGGTACTGTAGCCTGGGCCAGTGCTGTGAGTCTGGGGACTGCAGAATAACCAACAACATCACAGGTACCAGGCTCCACTGTGTTGCTCTGCATTTGTCTTGTACTGCTCCAGTGCATGTGCGTTGACTGTGCTGGTCAGTCTAGTGAGCCAGAAAACACTAATCCTAACCCTAACTCTATATCATAACCCCCTGATTTTCTTACCTGCAGAAATTTCTTACAGTGATAGTGGTGATAGGCAGCCAGCTAACAGTAATACTTGTAATAGTGACAGCACTGATGCAAGAATGATGGGGTACATTCAGGGTAGGACATACAGTAGAGTAGGGCTTTTCAAACTTTTTCATGCTCTTTCATTAAACGGCTGCCCCTCATTTGAAGTGGTTTTGCCCTAGAGACCCTGATATGAAGATATATTTTGACTTGTGTTATGTATTAAATTAAACAATTTTTTGTATCAATTTCTACTTGATTAAATTATAGTGAAATTAAACTATTCCTCATTTTGCTGAAGACCACCTGGAAGCCCTCTAGGACCCCCGTGGGTCCCCTGGCCCACACTTTGAAAACCACTGCAAAAGAGGACTAGATGTACAGCTGTTATGTCACTGTAAATATTTTCAAATCCGATCTCATCACCGAGGGCATTATGCCACGTTGCATGCAGCAGGTTGCAGCCAGCAGTGAAATGGGTTACACCGGGTAACGCCAATATCCTGGTTTGCCAGTGTAGTGATATTTGTCTTTTGTAAATATCAAATGCCTGCCAGTCATGTTGTCCATAGCCAATATAACTGAGGTTCTGCACTGTGTGCAACTACATAAAAACATCCAGTTTGTTTATTGTAAACATGTCAATTGTTCACTTATTATTATGATTTTAATGGAATCAGCCTACCATGTCTGTCCCAGACTTTCCACTACCATTGAATATCTGGGATCCTTTAGTGTCCCTCCCCACAGCTCACTGAAGACTAGAGGTGCTCATTTGAAGTTGGGGTGCTCAGACATGAGAAGACAATGAGCAAAAACAAGTCCAAGACACACTGCTGTTGGATAACATGCTAAACAGACTTTCTGGTAGTAGATAATGCATGACATTACTGATTAAAAGTTCCAGCAGCACTTATACTGGCCTCCCTCAGGACGGAGTTTGCATTTGAAGAAGGCAGCATGTGGCCTGCTTTAGCCACTAAAATAAAGTCTTATAGCTTTTTTTCCAAGAAGAAAGGTGCCTTGGATTTGTTTTTTCCTCATTGCTCTAAAAGAGCTTAGAAATCTTAGAAAAAAAATACAGTAACCTCAGTCTAGAATAATTTTTAAGAAAACTGTATTACCAGACCCTATAACATAATACTAAAAGGAAAATACTAAAACAAGAAAGATGCAATGCATGCAAGCGTAATTTGTGAGCCTTATGTTTGAATATTGTTCCTGAGGTTACAGTTATAAGGAGGGTAAAGGCTACAACAGACATTGTAAGACATGCAAGGCAGTCCAGTTGACATTAGTTGAACAACACAGACTGGGCAGGAACAGAAGATGGGTTACAGTCACTTCTGTAGGCGAAGTTCTATAACACTCCTAACAATTGTCCTCCTAACTCATACTTAAATGGGTCATGCATGCATCACATGTTTTGAAAAAGCCATTCATATATTGTGGGAATAGTTTACTGTCACAGGGAGGATCTTTTATCTGACTCTGTCATTTTGAAGTGTGTCTTGTGTTATATGCACATCCATGCAGGCCTGGCCAGAGACCTGCAGATGAAGCTGCATGGACAGCACTTGGCCCAGTCTGTGGTTCTCAAGGCCATCCAGGGTTTTATCAACAACCCGGAATCCAACAAGCCGCTGACCCTCTCCTTCCACGGCTGGTCTGGCACTGGCAAGAATTTTGTGGCCCGCATTGTAGCCGATAATCTGTACCGGGACGGGGTCAAGAGTGAGTGTGTCCGTCTGTTCATCGCCCCTTTCCACTTCCCACACGCCAGACTGGTGGACACGTACAAGGTAAGACACTTGGCATGCATGGAGCTGTTCCATGCCAGCAACATGCAGACAGTGTGTTCATGGGGCCCCCATTTGCGGAGTCCTTAGTTGGAACTTTCATAGTGTTGTGCAATTATGTGTGTGGTTTGTGATGGCCCCAGATTTTGGCCTTGTTTGGATTAATGCTTCACATCAAACACTCGCCCTACATGTATTGGCAGTGTGTATGTTTTCTGGAGGTCTGCCAACCAGGACACAGGTTGCCAGCGTGGTCCTTTTCTAAATAAATTTTTACATAATCTCTGCATTGGGTTTCAAAATTCTGTTGACACAACATTGTTACACAAATGGACCGAGAACTAACAGGTTATAGTAGACAGGAGAACTTGACATGATCAGAAACTGCAAACATGGCCTTAGGAATTACACATCTCAGCCTCCCCTGTCGGTTCCCCAGATTAGATCAAACATTCATGATCTCTTGGGGAAAATTGGGTCATTGCAGCAGGAAGGAATAGGACATAGACAAGAATAGTTAAAAGAAAATGTGTTAGAGAATTGGGTAAAAGGGTATATAGAGCTTGAAGATGTTAACTATTGTCTTGAAAGGAACCCTGCTTTGTTAACTGTGGACAGATATAGAGTTTAGCAGATGTTTGCAGTTTACATATCAATGCATTTACAACATGGTGCAGGGTGTGCAAATGTGCATCAGTGGTTAGTCCATAATTTTAGATCTACAGAGCAGATGTGCATGTGTGCTTCATTAACTGTTCAGCCTTGTCGGGAAGCAGTTTAACTACACACAATCAAGCCTGCGGTTTCACTCCATTTTGTAGAAACAGTGATGGTAGTTCAACTAAATTAAGATTTTGATATATATATATATATATATATTTAAATATACTTTACTACTGCAACTAATAGGTTTGGCTTGAAAAAAATGAATATATAAGCTGCTGGAAAGACCCTTTATTTGTTTTAAGTTTGTATGAAGTTAAAATGTGAACTTTTTCCTCTATTTTCTATTTCTATTTGCATTTCTGCACTTGTGATTTTATAGTATAGGACATTGCCGAAGCTGATATTATGTTTTTTTTGTTTTTTTTTTTACATTTAGTTTGAACTACTTTTTCTGAGGAGCTCAAAAATGTATTTCCTCTACTACAGACTTCTGCCAAAGTGCAATAACTGATAGCTTTCAGAATAGCTTCCCCATCACTGCTATTCACAGATCTAAAAATAAAAAAACTCATATCCAGAAATGTTTAAAGCAAAATCTTTTTGTCTGATTCACATAATCAAAATTACAGATATAGGTAATCCATGTGAAGAAATGTGCCCAGATGTGCAAACACAGGGAGATTTTTGACCGTGGGTCTTGGTGTTTGTTTTTCCAGGGCCAGCTGAGAGAGGCGATCCGGGACATGGTGCTGCGCTGCCCTCAGACTCTGTTCATCTTCGACGAGGCTGAGAAGCTCCACCCGGGGCTCATCGATGCCATCAAACCTTACATGGATCACTATGACAACGTAGACGGGGTCAGCTACCGCAGAGCCATCTTCCTCTTCCTCAGGTTAGACTCTCCAGGCACTTCCAGCTTCACATTCGCTCCTACTGTATTTGAGTCGAAACTGACTGAACTTGGCAGGCAGCCAATCAAAACGTCCCAGCGCTGAACCCCACCCATCATTTCAACAAGGCCCAAACACCATCGGTCCTGATACTCTGACAGCTCGCTTGTAGTGACGGATGTTTCTTCCTCTGTCTCCATCAGTCCTGCTTTATGGATTTTTCATGTTCTCAGTCACTCATGTCAGGTTTCAACTGAAGAGCGATCTAATGAGTCAGATATAGAAACAAATTTATTGCCAGAACATTGTGGAACAGTAACATGATGTAGGATAGGGCTGGGTGAAATGTAGAAAATTCATATCACAATAATCACAAGTGCTTATATATAACTTAAAGTTTAGTCTTGGTCTTAGGTATTTGCTTTTAATCACAAATCTAGACACCAGAATTATTTATGATAATAGCTCAACATCATTATTCAATCATGTCACACTTCTACTGACTTACTTCACAGCCTTAATATAAGGTCATTTATGTAAGTGGAATGTATATTTACACATTATACATATAAAACACATGATTTAGACTGACAAACCCTCATGTCACCAACCCACTAATTATTCCCAAGTAAGAAGGAGGCTCTGAGATTTGGACAGATGCAGAGATTTTTTCATCGCTCAGTGTTGCCATGCCCGCTCTGTTTTGCAGTAATATAGGTGGAGCAACGATTAACGATGTAGCGCTGGACTTCTGGCACTCCGGTCAGAACCGTGAAGATATCGGGATGGAGGACCTCGAGCATCGGCTACGCGCGGAAGCAATGGAGTCTCAAGGTGTGCAACGGTGCATTTTTATCAGGATCTAAACTACACAACAATCGATGCCCTGTAGTTTGCTGTGCAGACAAGTTGCCTCTGACATTGCCTGTGTGTGTGCAAGACAACATTCTGCCAACTGATGTGAAAATCCTGCAGCCATCACTGATGTGTTGCAACTGATGTGTTGCAACCCATTATTTACAAGCACGACAAACTAAATAATTAATCTGATACTACAAAACATGGGATCCTTCTCTTCCTACTGGAAAAACTGATGTAAAAAGAAATAGTGTCTCACGTGAAAAAAGATGAAAATTCTTTATTGAAGTGGACTACAAGACCACAACCAAGGTGTGTTGTTTTCACGTGAGACACAGAGCCTTTTTTTTTTCTTTTTGCATCACTGCTTATAAAAAAATGTTCTTTTTTATTTCAATATTTTCTAGCGAGTAAAACATCTAAAGTTGACTTTACTTGTCTGTTCAAATCAGTGAGAGGATTTTACAAGCCCTTTTAGTTGTTTTTATCCTCTCTCTCTGTGCTTTTTATCATTTTATTTTCTCAGCATGTGTTTTTTATCACTGTACAAATAAAGTCAAACTTAATTGGGACTGAGAGCTTCTTAACCATTTTCCCGTGTGAATACCTTTCGCAGGTGGCTTTGCCCAGAGCGAGCTGATGTCTGGTCACCTGATCGACTTCTTTGTGCCCTTCCTGCCCCTGGAGTATCGCCACGTCAAGCTCTGTGCCCGCGACGCCTACGCAGCACGAGGCCTGGAGCCCGACGAGGGCACCCTGGACGAGGTGGCCAAGGCAATGCTGTACGTTCCCAAAGAGGAGAGACTGTTCTCGGCGCAGGGCTGCAAGTCCATACCCCAGAGGATCAACTTCTTTCTCCCGTAGAGAGAGAAAAAGAGAGAGAGGGAGAGAGAGAGAGAGACCTGGAGGAGGTGTGAGGTTCCTTACCAGCCCATCTGCATACAGAGCCACAGTGGAGACGTGTCCTCTCCTCTCCGCTGTGCTTCCCCCCCTCAGATACAACACGTGTCTGTCCAGGTCCCTCAGAGCAGGCCAGACAGCAGGGCAGTTCCAGTCTCACAGGGCAAAGCGGCGCGTCCCACTCTGCACACATGGATGCTGTTGCAGGGGGGCATCTACGTGCCGGAAGGTCCCCACCTGTCTGGTTTGACCCCACACGCTGCCAAGACAGAGAGCTGAGGACGGTGCTTGTGGTTGTGCACAGAAGGAAGTGCTTGTGTCATTTTTGTTAGGTCACACTGTATTTATGTCTGTCACCTCGCTGTTTCTAAGATGCACTGTTTTTAAGTTTGTATCAGGTCAAAAGTGATATTTTAGTATTTGCATGGCTCCTGGGTAAAGTTGCCCGATCTGCACTGATCCCAAATCAGATTTTCATCTTACCCTAATCTTAACCAAACTGTCTCACTCGCCTGGCTAACACAAACCGTAACCATTAATTTGAAAAGGGACTAAGTCAACACTGTTTTAATGTGGGGGAAAAAACCTGATATGTGAACAGGGCTCAAGGGCAACTTCACCTTACCCCATTTGCATGTCAGAACTTGTGCTTCGTTGGCAGTGATTATTTGTTTATTACCATATTTTAGCATTATTACTGTACCAAGATTATTTTACTGTTACCTTAGATCGTAAACATTTTTCAGTGAGGTCATTTTTGTGGAGTTGTTTCAATGCACACTAGGTGTTTTTAACTCGGCATCATACACATATTTAAAGGAACTGAGGTGCAAAATGTGCAACAGGGCTGACATGCAGTACAGTGACGGTGTGTGATGAACCTGTCACTGGAAAACAGTCAGGAGAGAAGAATTCAAACGACATGTTGAGAGCAATAAATCTATGTGGAAGTCGGCTGTGTGGTGTAAGTTTTTTGTGCTTAATATCAATACTGCAAGTACTGTCACATGAATATAACATATGGTTAACTCCATTATACATTCCTTTCACATTTGCCATATGTTCACTTTTTATATACATGCAAGTGATCAAATTTAGACTTGCTTTATTTAACCCACTCATGTGCGCACACACACTCACACACAGAAGTCTGCATCACTGCCCTGTAAGGTCAGGCAGGCATCAAATCATAAAATAGTTGTGAAGAAGTCTCATTACAGTAGTGAGTATATTTTAAGAAAATAGAAATTCCCATTGAACTGACATGACTTGTGACATTCTCTATGAAATTATTTCTGTGGACTCGTTTCAGCAAATATATTTCATCAATTGAAATATCGTGTTTATTGTTGTCCGGGCTGACCTCCATCATAACACCGATCTGTTTATTTTTGCAGGTTTAATAAAGCCCGACTCTTGTGCCATGGGTGTTGTAAAATAAATAAATATATTTCAATAAATTGTTTTTCTATTAGTGGATGTGTAATGGTTTTCATACAGTGTTTGCTTGCAAATTAGCAATTTGTGACTGTGATTCATTCCGTTCATGGAGATTTATCCCACCGCGCATCATCCATCCCGGGGCGTGTATCAAGCCAACGCGTGGTCTCCTTCCATTGGCCGCGGGGATCAGTCCGTTCAGCTTTCAACTCATCTGATTGGCTGAGAGCGTCAACGCTTCCTGAATGAGGCTGGAAGCCGGCGTCCAATCAAATCCAGACATCTGTTCCGAGCCGAGAGGAGAGCATCGGCGGCTCCTCAGCGTCTCCACTGTATCGTTACTGTATGTGAGGCTGCAGGGGGGAATAACGCGTGCTCCACCGTGTATTTTCACTTATTTGCATTTGTTTTCCTGTGTATTATTTTTTTCTATCTGAAAGGGCGCCTCAGCTCGCAGGAATGACAGCCCTGTCGCTGCTTCTGATGGCCGTATCGGCCGCAGCTGCACTGGCCGAGTCCACTGTATATTTCCAAGAGCAATTTGAAGACGGGGGTGAGAACCTTCAAAGAAACTCATGTTTTCATTCATTGTTTTTGTTGATAGTGTAATAATTTCAGGCTTCTTGTCGTATTGGCGTATTAAATGCATGCATGCCGACTTGAGTAGGTGAAAGCAGCCTGCCCTGCGGCATCATTTAGTAACCTTACCTTATCCACATCACCCAGAGGAATGACTCTTTGACGTGACAGCTTATGCTTGTTATTATTTCACTGCTAGAGGTGGGATGTATTGTCTGCAGACTGCTCTTCCTGAGATGCATATAGCTAAAGTGGGCATCGTCCATCTTTTGACCCCCCCCCATCCCCTCCTTTTCCCTCGGGGCATCATTTAACCGCGCCTGGCATCCCCCCCTCCCATACCCCTCCCCCTCCTGCACACCTCCCCTGCTCCCTCACACCGCCACCCCTGGCACCTAGCTGGCATGTGCATACTGCTGTGTCCCACCACCACCTGCAGCCCAGACCCATCTCAGCTGCAGCTACACATCAAGGCTGCCAGGCTGTGACCCAGCTCATCACTTATGTGCAAACTGTTTTTTTTTTTTCTTTTCTTTTCTTTTTTTGCAGACGCCTGGAAGAGTCGCTGGGTGGAATCCAAACACAAGTCGGACTATGGCAAGTTCATCCTGACTGCAGGGAAGTTCTACGGTGATGCGGAGAAAGACAAAGGTGAGGGGAGGGATGAAAAACCAGGCTTGTCCTCCCACTGTCACCCTTTTGCTCTTGTGTAACGCAGCTGACACCGTTTGCATTGTCAGTGTGTGTGTGTGTTGCATAGGTGTGTATCTGCTTCAGAATGATGCTTCCTAATCAGTGTGATCTCTGAGACTTTGTGCAGACTGGAACTTGACCCTATTGTTTTTGTATACTTTGATAAAACATTCATCCTAAATTAAGATTTAACCCTCCTATTATATTTGGGGTCAGTTTGACTTCATTCAGTGTTTTAACACTTCTGTTTAATATTTAATGACTTCTCCTAATTTAATGGTGACAAGTGGATACGAATGAAATGAACATGATATATTTTCAATGTCCTGGACACATTTTGTAGTCAGCAGTGTGTCTCTGTTTTAGCTGTAGAAAACATACAAGAAATAGCAACATTTTACACACATTTGCTTTAGTTGTTTTGGATGACACTGACGAACTATAACATACCATTTATAATCGTGGAAAAAAAACCTCACCTAACAGAACCACACTGTAGTTGTGTGACAACCCACTGATAGTTAATGTGACATTTGGGAGGGAAAAACATGACTCCCACAAGAACTGTGATGTATAAGGAGGGGTGAGAGGGGGAGGTGATGTTTTATTTAAAGGGCTATTCAGGTAGTCAACAAGACACATAAACTATTTTAAACTATTTTAAACAATTTTTATTTAATAATTTTCCAGCTGGGGTCAAATTGACCTCAACTGCTAAAAAAAATGTTAGTAAATTTGAAGGTAACAGGATGGTTAAGAGGAAAGTCGTCCAAATCTTCCTGCCGTTTTAATGTGACTATTTTAAGACAGAATAGAAAGGCATCTGTATGAACGACTCAGTCCGGTGACATTATTCCTCATGCAGGTCTTCAGACCAGCCAGGACGCCCGCTTCTACTCCCTGTCATCCCGTTTTGAGGACTTCAGCAACCAGGGCCAGCCTCTTGTCATCCAGTTCACTGTGAAGCATGAGCAGAGCATCGACTGCGGTGGAGGCTACATCAAGCTGTTCCCCTCCGACCTCAACCAGGAGGACATGCACGGAGACTCCAACTACAACATCATGTTTGGTCAGTGTGGCTCGTTGACTCCTGAAACAAGCTCACATGTAGCGTTAAATGGAAATGTAAGATGTAATTTATGCCGGAGGAAAAAAAAAGATTTCCACAAATGACCGTGGTTCATTTTGATAAACAGATTTATTATAATCCTCAGGCACTTTCAAATATGTGCACATTTTGGCTGACATAGCAGATTGAATATCTGTATCTCAGATGATTTACATATTTCTTAAGAGTTTGCTTTGCCCAGTTTTCGAATTCCCGTGGTGGTTTGTGTGCTCGTCTCAGGTCCTGACATATGCGGCCCCGGCACAAAGAAAGTTCATGTCATCTTCAACTACAAAGGAAAGAACCATCTGATCAACAAGGACATCCGATGCAAGGTGAGATTCACATGCAGAACCACTTGTCATTTCTACAGAAAACACTGACAAATTGTCCACTTAAAGATATCCTGTTGCACGAGGAAATTGATTCTCATTTTGATTATTAGTTGCTGGAGCTTGTTCCAGTTTAAGTTTTGTGATATGTTGTATTTGTTTTTATTTTTGACTGCTCATGGCTTCCGTCATCTGTCTTTTATATCATGCAGGATGATGAGTACACTCACTTGTATACACTGATTGTCAACCCTGACAATACATATGAGGTGAAGATTGACAACAAGAAGGTTGAGTCTGGCAGTCTGGAAGACGACTGGGACTTCCTGCCTCCCAAGAAAATCAAGGATCCCGAGGCCAAGAAGCCAGACGACTGGGACGAGAGGGAGAAGATTCCTGACCCTGATGATAAGAAACCAGAGGTCCGTCTGCTCTAGTCTAGTTTTTTATCATATTAATTGTCATTCCCCCACTCACTTGTCCTCTGTGCCTCTCTGGTAGGACTGGGACAAGCCTGAGAACATCCCAGATCCTGATGCTAAGAAGCCTGATGACTGGGACGATGAGATGGACGGAGAGTGGGAGCCGCCCATGGTCACCAACCCTGACTACAAGGTAACTCACTGTTACTATCACTGCACATCAGTACATAGTCAGTCTCATGCACCACCTCCTAACCTGAGTACAACCCAGCTTGTGTTTGTTTGCACAGAAAATTCAACATGTCAAAGATCTTTGCCGTGATAAAATAATAATATGGAATTAATTATTTGTATATTGCATGTTCTGCCAACCACGTCTCATCTTTTTGAGGGTAGAGCTGTGCGATACGATGATATATATATGTATAGTGTGATGGTAGAAAAATATCTGTCATTTCATTATGCTCTATCGTTTATTTTGTTGTGTCACAATTTTTTTGTAATTTGGACAATGCTTTAGGTTTTCCTCTGCAGAGGCAACATAAACTAACTGCATAGCATACATAACAACGCAGCTTAATTTAAATCCTGTGTCTATGTATTGCCGCAGCTATGCCGTAATGGTTAGATAAGGACAGCAGACGTCATGGCTGCATTCACTGAATCAAAACGTTCACTCCAAAGCAACATCTTGATTTACTTCTCACTGTGACTTTAGTGACGCCTTGCATTGTGTAGAGTTTGGGGAAGAGCTGGCAGCATCACAACAGATACGCAAACCCTCCTCAGTTCCAGCCGTTTGACGAGACATGACAACCGGCATCATGTTGTTTTCATTCGGTGGCAGTCAGCCGGCACAAAACAAGGAAGTAGCGCAGAGGGGTGTAACAAACCTAAGCGGTCCTGAATCGCCCTACATACAGTTGAGTTTTGGAGAGGTGCAGGAAGGCCTGGCGGCAGCCTCTGCAGGGGCCACACACACACACTTGTGCTGTAGCTGTGGTGGCCTTAAACACAGAAATACTTGGCTGGGAGACATGCACAGATTATCTCAGTCAGTACACCCATATTTCACATAGGGTTATTTTTTTTTTTTTTACTGCTTAATTGAAAATTATTAAAGGAGAAAAATAATCAAATATGATTAAGTGCCTTTTTTATTTGTCAAGTGTATAATTGGAAATAGGCTTTTCCATGTGGTCATTTTAAATATAGCATTTATTGATATAACTTACAGAAAATGTGCTATATTGTGATATATATCATTATCAGGATATGGAATGGCAAATATCGGGATATGAGATTTGGGTCATCTTTCACAGCCCTATTATAGGGACTCTGAATTTGTCAGATTTAAGGAGCATCGGAATCTTTGACATTAACGTGATACTCTTCTGTAGCTGTTTTCATGTTTTCATCCTTACATGTTTTGGTCACATTTACAGTGCTGTTGCTAATTTTCAATTACATACATGTGTCAGGGATGTTTTTTTTCCCCTGGCATGAAGAAGCTGTCATGACATAATTTCTCAAATAGACTGCGCAACTAGTAGGCACTAGGAGGCACTCACATGAGATGCACCTGTTCACATTGCAGCCACTTTCAAGCATTAGCTGATTATTGTGGCCAGTCTGCAGGATATTTCTTCAGTGGCCATTGGGGCTGCCCTTCTACCACTGTGCCAAGTTTTGGAGAAAAAAAGACACAGAAGTTATATTTAAACTGGAAAGAAGCTCCACAGTGCCCTTGTGCTGTTAGATGAGGCCAGTAATTGAAGGTTTGCCTCTAATGTCTGCTCACTGGCACACAGTTTCATGGTGTTGCATGAATATATTTCATGCAAATCCATTTGTAGCTTTTTTGGAGACACCCCACTGACAGGCTCACAGATGGAACAGGGTGAAAACATAACCTCTGTCCAACACTGTTGCTGGAGATTCATTTGCTCCGGTGATTTCTCTAAATGAACCATGATGTGTGTCCATTTCCTTTGCATAGGGTGAATGGAAACCCAGGGAGATTGACAACCCTGCCTACAAGGGCAAGTGGGTCCACCCTGAGATTGATAACCCTGAGTACACACCGGATTCTGAGATCTACAAATACAGTAGCATCGGTGTTATGGGACTTGACCTGTGGCAGGTAAAACGGCCAGCTGATCACTTATCAAGCAAAACAAGTCTGTACAGTGTTGTCTTACTATTTATGTTGTTAGCAAAAAGCCCAGTATTTATACGTGGCATTTCTTAATTGGTTTTATTTATACATTGTAATATTTTTTTCTAGCTCTGTACCCTGTGGCTAATATTCTATCAGTCAAAGCTTATGTAAAATTGTATTTGCCGTTGGCCAAATTCAAATGTGAGCTAGTCTGACACAAAAACATTTTAAGCTGATGCCCAAAACCCTGGAAGTCCATCTATGGTTAGATTTGTCTTTTAGCATGATAATGATTCTTGTATTTGATTTGTATGCATTAGCAGCTGGTAAAATATCAGTTCTGTTTCTTTTGCTTTTGATGTAGGTGAAGTCTGGTACCATCTTTGACAATTTCCTCATCACCAACGACCCGAACCTGGCAGAGGAAGTAGGCATAGACACATGGGGACAAACCAAGGTCGGTCCATAGCTTCCATCTTCACCGGTTTTCAAACTGCACTGGCTTTTTCCCAGGAAATAAGCTCATATCTGTAACACTTATGAGGATGCCCCATTATAATTTCAGTATTTATGTGATGGAGGAAAGCTAATGCATTTCTCACATTGTCCCACTTATTCCAAGTGTTAATCTTATTAAAACATGACTTTTTGAACTGATGCATTATTGCTGTCAGGTAATTATTTTTTATCTGCCCTCTCTCCAGGACCCTGAGAAGAAGATGAAGGAGAGCCAAGAGGAGGAGGAGAGAAAGAAGCGTGAGGAGGAGGACAAGAAGAGGAAAGACGATGCAAAGGACGAGGAGGAGGAGGAGGAGGAGGAGAAAGATGAAGAGGAGGAGGAGGAGGAAGAGGAGGAGGAGGAGGAGGACGACGAACAGGAGGAGGAGGAAGAGGACGGCACAGACTCTAAACTCAAGGATGAGTTATAAACTTCTCAACAGGAACATGCTAGGAAAGAACCTGAGTGTGTGTGTGTGTGTGTGTGTGTGTGTGTGTGTGTGCGTGTGCGTGTATGTGTGCGTGCGTGTGTGTGTGAAATGAGCCACTGGAACAAGGCTGGAGACTGAAAGACCTTCATGTGTGACACCGTGGGGTGGGTTAGGGTGGAGTGGGGTGGGCTCTTCATTTGTTTACAAGACGAGGGAACTGATGGGGGAAAAAAGGGCATCAACTGTTTTGTTTTTCACGTTTACATATGCTATAACTGTCAGTAAAGAAGGAGGTTGTAATGGTAGCGCAAACAATGAAGATGTTGTGAAGACCACCAGAACAATACCCATACTTTTTTTGTTGTTGTTAATATGCAATAGAGAAAAAATAACTTGTCAGTTGTTCTGCACAGAGTTGAGTTTTTATTAAGTATTTTGTCATCTTTGTAACATGATTTTTTTTGTTTGTTTGTTTGGGTAATGAACCATACCTTGGAAATGTTTTATTTTACCTCATCATGTGTTCTGTTTGTCTTAATGTGTGTCCTGTGGGTTTTTTTTTCCTGTCTCAAGACACCCCTCTTTGCCCTCTGCACACATCATGCAAACCTCAGAGGGTTTTATTAGGGTTAGATATAACATGGAGTCATCCTGCTATCCTGCCTACTCTTATCCCAATCCTCTCTGATTCACACAAGTGAATAGGACATGCGATGGCCTGTTTAAAAACACTGCCATTGCCAATAGGAAGGTGACATGGGCTTCCTTGAGATGGAAACCTCTGCATAGTTTTGTACTGTATACTTTAAACATTTCTTCTCTTCAGTGCGGATATATTTATGTGTCTAAATTAATCCTGCATTCACTGTACACACACTGAGACTTAATAGCGCTTGGGTAGCAGCAAACAGCTTCTGTCCGTCGGTACATAGATCCATTTAATTTAGTAGTGGCCTGTCCTAGTGGATAGACATTGAAATCCTTCATTTCTGATGTCATCTTCTCTGCACTGCTGTACTCCAACACACTGTCCTAAAACAGACTGAAAGCCGGTCCTTTTTGTAAAGACACATTTTTGTACTAATGCTAGTAATCAAAGTGGGAGGATGTTTTCATTTTTTGCTGTAAAAAGAGAGGAATTCAGTCCAATAAATACAACCAGAAGGAAATGAGTAGAAGTCCTTTCTGTAAGTCTTTTATTTATCTATATATATATATACATATTACAAGGTGACTTTTATTTGCTTTGGCTTGCATTGCCGGCCACATAACAAATTTAGAGGGATACAACAGGCCTTTAGGGCATTTTGATATATTTCTTACTCAAGTAGTGTTTAGCTTTTTCCACATTTCTCACATTCAGCAGGCTTTTCGCCATATAGTCTGCTCTGTGCTGGAACTGCACATGGGGGAATATATCTCTAACTAAATAATATATAAACAGTTTATGAGTAAAGTCCACCGCAGACACACAGGCTGCATTCCAGTGGTGTATCAGGGTCATTCCTGTTGTTAAAGTCCAGTGCCGGGTTTTCCAGCGGGCCCTGTGTGTGTCTGGCAGCAGCGCAGAATGAAAGCAGTGGGAACAGAAACACTATGGCTGCCACTCTGTCTCTTACTCAGGTAACACTGTCTTACAACTCAAATATAACCATCAGAGAGGTTTCGTGTCCTCTCATCTACCGCTCGCAAACATTTCAACAATGTTAGTTAATTCGGGTCGCTAGAAAGGCGGGCGTACTGCGACCCCTGCGTTTCTTTCTGGAAGTTTTCCTCTTGCTGTGACTGGGAAAAGTTTCTGCCTAATCTCTTTGGGGACTGCGTAAGGGCGTAGCTAGCTAGCTAGCCCGCTAGCTAACTGCTAGTTTGTGTGTACTTAGATACGGGACTGTTTTCAGAGCCGCTTCATCAAACTTACACCAAGCAAAACGCCGCTCCGTGTCGACTCGACCGGCGCATGTGAATAACGTTAGTCGTGTTTTGTGGTGTCTTAGTTTGCTGCAGGCTGGGTCTTGGTCAGAGGGGAGGTTATACGAGCTCCCCATGTGTTGTTTTGTTGTGGCTCTACTGTCAAAATTTCTATTCCAGTGCTATCTCTCGCCTGCCACCAGCAATGCTCTGGCGTTAGCTTCACAGGCTGCACAGTCCATGTCGACATCTCCTCGCTGCTTATTTAAATTGCTAGGTCCAAACAGGCTATTTCTCGCTATTATTAGAAGAGCACAGTCTTCACCAGTGCTGCCCGTGACCTTTGGAAACCAACTAGCCTTTATTTGCTGTGGTTGGCTGCGAGGTTTGCCCTGTGTCCAGCCAGAACAGAAAGTAGAAAACATCCATTTTTAGCTAGTGCTAGCTGTTTTGCTTCTGGTTAAGAGGAAGTGCACTTCAGTGAACTTCACATCTGTCGTCGCAAATTTGTTGCTGTCTTCAAAAACAGTGAGTGGAAGTTAGTGGGTTTGCACAATGCAGAAACTACATGATTTCGCCGTAGGCACCCAGGTGTAATAAGTGGTTGACAGTGCCAGACTTGTTACCTTGGCCAATGTTACCTCTGACAACAGAGAAAACAACTGTGCCAGCAACCTTAAACTTGTAGGGAAATGCAGTGTGAACAAAGCAGTTTTGCCACATTGGCTATGACTCACTAAAACCCTCCCAGACTTAGTCAATATCTGAAGTTGCAACAAGCTTAAAAAAGAGTCTTTGTTTTTTCAGGCAGTAATAAATATATTTATATCTCATTCTCATAGTTTTTCTACCTGATGATAATGTCTATCCTCAAAATATAAAGTCCTCTTGTAGAGTGTTGGTACTAACATTATGTTTTTGTATCCTTGCTGTTGGTGGATCAGGGAGTAGAAATTTCTAGAGCAAACTAGACTGGCCTGTCAACTCCTGCACTGTAAACTATCTTGCTATCTGCTGCAGTTTTGTATAGGCTAGCTAGAGAATGATTGAGGGGTGTTTTTTCAATGCTCAATTAAAGAGTCACCAGCACAATGACCACAGTGTTGCAGCCGCCAACAGTTCCAGGCACACCATTGTGTGTCATAGAAAAAGTGGCATTGGCCAGAGAAAGATAAGTGTGTGTGTGTGTGTGTGTGTGTGTGTGTGTGTGTGAATAGTCATCAGATTATGAATTGGCAATTGACATAGCTGACAGGCATCCATGCTGTGCGTAGGCTATGTTTTTCTTGCAAGTCTCACCTTCTGAGTCTGAGTTCAATTTTTAACAAGAGTGATATCCAGGAAGATCTTTTCTGTTGCTTTTATTTAAGCCTGTGCTTAGTTTTGGTTTGGTTTGGTTTGGTTTGGTTTACGGCGGCACAATAAGGAAGAGTGCTTCTGAGACAAAGGGTTTACCAGTTGGCTGAATGGCGAGTAAACACAGTTGAATTTGCTGGCATTCTTCCCTCGCTTCACCTATCTTTGCCTGTCCATTTGCAAGCATAACAAAAAAATCACAGTGATTGTTCTCCTGTGCAGACCAGCCGTAGACCTTCAATTGAGTTAAAAGAGGAAATGGAGCGGGAAGCAGGAAATGACAAATGGCTAAATGAGCTGGTGTCTGTGGAGGGAGAACCTGCTGTTGCTCTGCTGTGACTGTCCAGAGCCTCAGGAAGTGTAACCTATATCATGTTGTCAGAGGAAGCTCACAAGTCATGGTCCCTGTGCTTGCATGTCAGCAGAAGCCTTTTGCAGTCCCATACAAGGACCATATTCGTTATGAGACACACTCTATTACATCTGGAGTTTGAACAGTATTGCAGAATAAGGAGTGCCTCTCTCAAACAACTATTAGTGGAATTACTTAAGATAATGCTGTCATGCCTGGTGTCATTATTTGCCTTGTCCTACCCAGACCTGTAAGCTGCCCTTCATGATTTGTATATGTTGTGGGAAAACTGGAATGCTGGCTCCTGCTGCTTTTTGACATTCATACAGCGGAACAGGTTTTATGGGCGCTCTTCTTTTGCACAGCAAGCTGAAAATTGTGTTTGTTTTGCTTTTGATCTTTTTGTCTTAGCAGCTATCAGGGAGACTGTGTTCGTGTTCATCAGGCAAACGCACATGGTGATTAACATCAAGTCACTGACATGAACCAGATTATGGAAAATAGGGACAATATTTAACATATTGGATGATGTCTGTGTGATTGGCTCCCCTTTCTGTAACGGATCAGCCTTGTTTTTGGCAGCTGCCTTGGCACAGCGGATGACACACTTGGCCAGCAGTCAAACAAACACTTGTTGATCATTTGAGCTGGGTAGTCTGGATCTGCAGAAGTTGCAACGCTTTTTACGTACTTGACCCAAGTTTGTTTTGTATCTGAATAAAGTTAAGGGCCAGCTTAGTGATTTCTTGATCCTTATGTCTAAACCTAAATGAGAGCATTACAGCAGAAACAAGTTCAGTTGTTGGAGTTTGATAAATGTGTTGAAAATAAAGTTGATTGTTTTATTCAGGAACCTGTGTTTAATGTTTTTGTCCTCCCTTACAGCTCTCCAGTGGAAATCCTATCTATGACAAATACTATCGACAGGTAGGCAAATACACCTTCACTACAACATAATTAATTGTTTCAGATTATGCTATATTAGCTCACAAAATATTAGTTCTCACACGCTGATGAAATGGTGTCTGTATCAGTAATAGTGTAAGAAGTGTGTTTGACTTTTAATACCCATCAAGGAGTGATTCAATTCAAACAGAGCTATATGTGACAGTGTGATTTTCTCACAATCCCTATCAAACAGTGTTATTTGACAGATACAGAAATATTTGCTAAATTTACTGTGTGAATGCTTGACTTTGACTCTTGAACTCCTCACTATTGCTGGCTTGTAATGTCAGCAGTCAAGGAATGTTAATCTTATTGCACTGTTCATTGTACTGTAAATCGCCCTGGATTAGAGAATGCAGCTAAATGCCTAGAATACAACATGCTGCTGAGAAATGCCTGAACCCAGAGGCGCGCTGCATATAGCGTCACCTATCCCAATCCACTGTTGCGTGGCACTGTTGTGAACAGTGATCTCTCTTCTCTCAGATCTAGTCTTCGTGTTCAGTGAGGGAAGCTTGTCCATGAATAAATAATGCCCCTCTTTGCCGAACCTGTGTGAGAAGCAAGCTGGCAGCCTAAGAGTACTAAGTGTTGCAGTTAGCCTACACCCAGTACCAAGCAAACAAACGGCTGAGAAAATCAATTCGGTACATTATCACTATTGATTTAGATGACTCAGAGACTTCGTCACAATTTTTGACTTGTTCTTTCTCTGCCTTCCTTACATGGACAGACCCGACTTTTAGTGTGAAGAATTCAACAACGGCACCTGTTCAAATGCTTAAACCCATACCAGTCTGCAGCACATGACCAATCAGAAATTTAGAGTGTTTGCCAGCAGCACAGCTGTACCAAAGATGTTTCTGGAATGGAGTGAGCTCTGTTGAACGTGTGTTTATGTGCAGGTTGATCCGACTGGCAGCGGGCGGGTGGCAGCCGCTGATGCCGCTCTGTTTCTGAAGAGGTCGGGTTTGGCTGACCTTGTTTTGGGCAAAGTAAGCAGAAGACACAGCAGCAGCGCATCACTGTTGTTTTTATTATTTATTTTGATGATGATAAACAGATTTTGATTTTAAGTCACTTTTTGCAGTTCCCAGAATTTAAAATGCATCTGTCTTTGTAGATCTGGGATTTGGCAGACTCTGAACGCAAAGGGTGCCTCAACAAACAGGTACAAATGCCTTGTGAATTTACAACATCATAGATTTGCAGCCCTTTAAATGGTTATGATCAGTAAGCTCACATCACTTATCATACCTCTGTACCCTCAGCAATTCTTCATAGCGTTGCGGTTGGTGGCCTGTGCACAGAATGGCCTGGAGGTGGCGCTTAAAAGCCTCAATCTGGCTGTTCCTCCCCCCAAGTTTGTAAGTTCAATATATTTCCTTCTGCTCTGTCCATACACAGTACTGTTGATAATTCACAGCTCCTTCTTAACAGACTGCACAGTGCTGGGACAATGAACTAAAATTGTCCTTGTTTTGCTGTTGCCATTGTTGAAACGTTACTTAACATGGAGCTGAAAGAAATCCCATAAGCAAAAGCTGACAGTCTGCTCTTTTGACTCAGTTTCCTTGCATGTTACATTAAAAGGACTTTGGCTCACTGAAACAATGATTACATTACCTTACCTTACATTACCTTTGTACTGAATGTTTTATTTTGCATTGAGACAGGGGAATAATACATTTTTGAAACATATTGTTGTTATATCAACGTATTTCTGTGGCTTTAGTTCATAAACACGTGTACATGTTTGCACTGAGTTTAAGTGAACTGTGTGAATCCCCAGCATGACACAAGCAGCCCACTGTTACCAGGTGGAGTGGCCATCGACATCCCCTGGGTAGTCAAGGTGAGGCAATCACACGCTTTCCTTCAGTATCTGTGTTATTATATTTATAATTTGTAGAATTCAAATGCTAACAAAAAAGGAGGAAAGGGAGCAAGTGTACAACTAGAAATGCAAAATCATAAGGATATTTTTAACGATTTTCACAGTTGATGGTCCTGAATTTCTGTCCTGTATCTTTTTGTAAATTTTCAACAGCACATGTTTGAATTTTGATGAAGACAAGTAGAAGTCTTCAGGCTGTAATCAGCATGTGTCTGTTTATTCCTCAGGCTGAGGAGAAAATGAAGTTTGATGCCATCTTCGACAGTCTGGGTCCAGTGGGAGGGATGCTAACAGGAGAGAAGGTCAAGCCTGTCCTGCTCAACTCCAAGCTGCCAGTGGACGTCCTGGGCAGGGTATGACCCCCCCGACTTAGAGAGAGGACGATTCTTCGTTCAGCTTAGTTTATTTACATAGTGACTAAAAATGGAGGCAAAGTCATGAAATCAGAGTGAAAATACAGTACTTTTTATATGCACAGCATGAAAAGAGGATTTTAAAAATTGTACAGTTGGCATTAAAAAACTCAAAGAGCTCACTACGAACACATCTCTCTTCAAAACAAACAAAAGACAATTGGCTTGAGAACCAAAAATGGCTGAATTAGGCAAACATAATAAATAAATTTAGCAGAATAAAATGCCACCTGTAACAGAATCTACACAACGGCAAATCATTTAGTTGGAAAACAAAATGTGGAAAGTACAAAGGGATGTGAAATTTTTAAAAGCATTGTTGTGGAAAATGAAGTCAATGAGGAAGTGAGAGTTTGGCAGTGACTTGGCGCTTTCAGGGACACGTGCTAATATGTGGTCTGTGTTTGCCTATTGAATAATGCCTTACAAAACTGTTTGTGTGTGTTGAAGGTGTGGGAGCTCAGTGACCTTGACAGAGATGGCATGTTGGACAAAGATGAATTTGCTGTGGTAAGAAATGGGCTAAGGACCCAAAAAGGAACTTTAGTCAGAAATAAACACCTTCATACATTGTAAATGTAACCCATTACTTTCAGTTTAACACAGTTAAACTGATACATTCAACTTTGTATACGGTGCTATTGCCCCTGTTATATTGCAGAATTTCAAATGCTGTTTTTTGGGGTTTTCACAGTAGTAACGTTTTAGCTGTCAGTCTATGAGGATTTTTACACCAGTGTATGTGTTTGTTTGTGTGTGTGTGTGTGTGTGTGTGTGTGTGTGTGTGTGTTTATTGCTTATGTAATAGCCAGATGGTTGCAGCTGTTACAGGCTGTGAGGATGATGCCTTTAGGCCGGAGTGGAACAAATTCTCCAGTGGAAAATGTGAATATAAGATGTGTAGAGGTGTGAGGACTAGATAAACACAGGACAGGTTTTTGGTAATGGTCTCTAATCATTGATTTTTGCCCCTCTCCCCAGGCAATGTATCTAGTCTACAGAGCTCTGGAGGGTGAGCCTGTTCCCATGTCTCTACCACCTCCCCTGGTTCCACCCTCTAAGAGGAAAAAATCCTCTGTGCCTCCTGTGATGCCCTTGTTACCCTCACCCCCGTCCGTCAAAGACAGTCGCTCCTCCCACACTGGGACTAAAACCATACCCCATCCCCCTAAACCAGCCCCGGCACCCGCCCCAACACCAGCAGCCGCCCCTGTGAGTACTGGACTCATCACTCCTGGGCATCAACTATATGAAAAACTGTCGGATATGTATAAAGCCATTAGGTGTTATTAGGCAATTTGTATTTTACTTTTGAAAACGGTGAAACGAAATCCTCAAAATGATTTCAAATTGGCTTGTTCAGTGTGTGTTTCCAAAGAATGAGAGGAAAGAGAACGAGAAGGTAAGTGAGATTCTGAGATTGAGTTAGTGTCATTTCATCTCCTAAATCCCAACCGTAGATATAAAAGTAAACATTAGTGGTAGTTACTCAGTTGTAGTTAAGGTCTTATTTAACTTTTTTCTTCTCTTCTGTTCAGTGGGTGGTTTCCCCGGCAGACAAAGCCAAGTACGACGAGCTGTTCAGCAAGACGGACGGCGACATGGACGGCCTGGTGTCCGGACCCGAGGTCAGAGATATTTTCCTCAAGACGGGCCTTCCCTCTGCCACACTGGCACGCATCTGGTAAGCAGGGCGGGAAAGTTCTCCATCAGTTCCTCTGCCTGAATTTGAGGCAATTTTAAAATAATCAGCACAATAAGTTTGCATGAATATTTCTTGATATTATAAATCTGCAAAATTGATTACTTGACATGTTTTTAGTGTCCACAAGTAATAATTATAGAATGTTTCATCTTATTTTGACTTGGAATTCAGAATAACAGAAATGTTAATGTAAGGTGCATAAAGAAAAAAGTAGAAAAACAGTTTTCTCATATCATCACAACTAATGGTCATGATTAATAATCATAATCAACAATATACACCAAAAACTAGCTGGCATTGGTGCAGTTTTCATAGCAGCACAGCATATCATGCCATAAGAACACATCATATCCTCATATCACATGGATTTTTATCTCTGCATGGCTGATTAGCTTCTGTCCTGACTGTCTGTATATCGGCTTCCATAACCATTGAACTTGATGTCCAGTCAGATTATCAAAAATAGTCTTTGCCTGAGGTGGAAATCATTACTCTGTTATGCAACGTGTCTGTGCATGGTTGTGTGTGTGTCTGTGCGTGTTTGTGTGTGTGTGGGTGTCAGGGAGCTTTGTGACATTGGAGACATAGGGAAGCTGACCCGTGAGCAGTTTGCTCTGGCGCTCCATCTGATCAACCAGAAGCTGACCAAAGGCCTGGACCCCCCGCAGACCCTCTCCCCTGAGATGATCCCCCCTTCTGACAGACACAACATCAAACAGGTGAGTCACCGTCTGAGCACCCATCCATCAGGCCAGTGGTGCTGAGCAGGAGAACAAAGTAATGACAGTATTGGTTTTGGCAATAACAAACCTAAGAGTAAGCCAAATTACTTATTAATGCAACCAAAACAATGTTGATGAAAACAGTGTTGACTGGAGCTGCGCGATATGGACAAAATCAAATATGGCGATACATCACAATTTCAATAGGGATGACTATTCGTGCTTTCATAAGATATTTAAACACAAGAGATTTTTGATAAACAGTTATTGGCAATGTGGATGTTAGGCAGGTAGAGGCAAATAACAGATCAGCTGCACCTGTCTAATAAATTCAGGAAATTGGATGTCTTTATTGTAACGCAGCCTTTCAGACCAGGACAAGGCAGCACTCATGTCAGGTCATGATATAACAACATCCCAAATCCTAGACTGTATCTAGTCACATATCACAATGTCAGTATTGTCTTGATATTGTGATCACTATGTTGATACAGTATTGATAATACTGCCCTGCTGTAGTGCTGACAGAGACGTATCTCTTGATCACTGCTACCAAACATTGTCCATTCACATGGCATAGTTGTATATATGGTTTGAAGATTTTCCCAGATGAGTAGAGGTTTCCTTCACTCTAATCGTGCACTAGCTGCTTTTTGCATGTTGACGTATATTTTCCCATTAACATGTATCTGTCTATATACTTATGATTTTATCTCTGCCTTGTGGGCATGTTCATCCTCAGTGCCGTGTTTGACTTTGATGCATTAACATATTATCATTAGCATAATGTTTTGCTCATTTTTCATATTATTTTGATAAACTAAAACTTGATTTGTTTTTTGACTCATCCGTTCCTTCTCCTGTTGTTTGTGTTCTGCATTTTTTGTTTTTTCTTTTTTCTTTTGGCTTGCAGCTGTGTGTCTTTCTGTTCCTCTTTCTGTTTCATCTGGCACTGCATGTTCATCTTCCTTCTGTGTCTGCTCTTTACACATTAACTCTGTGTCCACTTAACACGTTGGGATCTGCCTCTAACGGGACACTGCTGAGTGAGTGTGTGCCAGCTAACTGTCAGATCTCAGGTCTCTAAAGTGGCTGCCTTTCCTCAGTGTCTCTTCTGCCATTAATCACACTGGAATTTTTTCTGATTTCATGTTTGTACTTCATGAAATCAAATTTACTTTTGCACTACACAACATCATCAGTATTTGTCCAATGGGTGATGTTTTGGAGGGAGACAAGAGGAGAGGATGCTGTTCTTTATGTTTTGAGATCCACCCAGTCTACCACATCTTGGTTGTAGATGTGATTTGTTTCTTTCAAAGAAAGAAATCAAGGTCTGCTTCATTAATCTATAAATAGTACAGCAGGAGGTAGTTTCAGTTTCCGTCAACTTGACTAATAGTTAGAAGAAACTGTCAGAGCCAGAGGTTCTGTAGGACCCCACTATCCAGACCCTCCCCACATCACTACCACTTGACTACCCTTTGTGTCTCCATTAGTGGCTCTGTATTGTTTTTGTAAACACCATTAATGTAGTTATGTCATTTGTTTGCTTATGCTTTGCTATGAATGTGTTGTGTAATGTGTCTTCAGTATCCCATTTTGATTCATTTGATTCAGGATCTTTCTAGCTCCACAAAATGAGTTTAGACACAATCTAGATTAATCTGTGATGAAATCTTACCCTCATGACGAGGTTTCATTGTAGTTGTGGTGTTTGGCATGTAATAGTGACTTTACATTCACCTTTAACTTGTTTTTTTGTCTTGTTTCGTCTCCAGAATAACATTGCCAACCTAGCAGCCGACTTCTCTGCCATCAAGGAACTGGACTCTCTCAGTAACGAGATTGTGGATCTACAACGGTAAGCTGTCACTCAGAAAAAGCTTATAATCTGTGACCACATCGGTTCAGTTTGGCTTATTGTGACAAAAGTAGGCCTACTCGTTTAAACTGTGCAGACACGATAAGGTTGTGGTTTTTTGGTCTGTTCCTGACTGTGTGCGGCAAAGTGTTATCAAAGCAAAAGATTAACTTGGGTGTGGGCTTAACATTTTTCTTAGTGTTTTTCCATGAATTTGTTCTCTTTTCAATAACGTTGATATTTGTGAACCAGCATGGAAGAACAGGTTTAATATTGAGTCAGCAAAGATGGGTGCAGGCCATGCAGAGGTGGGGGAAAAAAAATCACATGCACAAGATCTGTATCTTTCTCTGCATTTTCTCTGTCAAACTCACTCCCCCACATTTCAGGAACAAAAACACACCTTTGTTTTTGCTGCAGGGTGTCTTAAGAGAGCAGATGGCTGTAGAGTGTAGCTGCTTTGTGAATGTGATATGGACACCAAAAGGTAGAAGGATGTGAGAATGAGTGAGCTGAAGAGTGTTTCACAAAGGCTTAACCGTTCAATTTTACTTGATAAATGCCCCCAAAATATAAAGGATATATTCAAATGTGAATATAAAGATGATCAAGGTTAACCCTATAAACCTCTGAAGTTTATGTTTCAGTGGCATGTCAGACACAAATGGTCTGATTATGATTAAAACTGGAGGGATAATACATTTTGAAACTGACATCTGACTGATTAGTCTGTCACATTTCTAACTGCCTACACTTCAAGCCCCATTAACTCAACAGTTTCTGTACACATCCTACATATTACACTGACTGGCCTTATGATTGATCAGTATAATTAAGAGTCAGACTGTTAACACTTAAATTTTAAACTTTTAATTAATGGTGAAATTCTCTTTATGCCATTCTCATGCCAGTCTGCTGGGCATCTAGTAGATACATAAATTATCTGCTTAAAAAGATTATCCATCCATGCTCTGTTGCTGACCTGCGATAGCTAGCTAGTTAAATAATCAAGCTGGTGACAGTGTTGTTTTATCATAGGATAACTATCTGCAGATTTGCCATGCTTTTATTTACAGAAACATAACGTGGAATTTTGAATAGTCTGTGTGAGCCATATAAGGGAAATAACTTTGCTATAATGGCCACTTGGTGTTACAGGCTATTGTTTTCTTTATTCCCTTGCTGCTTGTGGGGAAAAAATGCAATAATTTGACACAAAATGTACCGTTCGAGACTTGCTAGAACAAAAAGATAAATAAATTCTATTAGCATCTACGTGAACTAGCCCTGGATAACTAAGCCTGTTAATAAACCTTTTACACAGCAGTCATTTTGCCACAAAATTGCAGGTGAACACAGGTGTTGCCAATGACATTAAATAAGGTTGTGGTCCATGTAGTTCTGACAGAGCCAGGTTCCTGCTGCTGTTCCTGCTGGCTCACTGCAAAAACTCTGCTACATTTAAATATAACACAACCTTAATTAGTGTCATCACTAACACTTGTGTTCACCTGCTGTTTCATGTCCAAGTGACTGCTGTTAAAAAGCTCTGCAGCACTTCAGCCACATAATTAGTATGAACTTACTTTTACATGTTAGCGTCAAGGATGTATAGTCTGCCCTCTTCCTTGCTGTTTGTGTTGTTTTCTTCTTTTTTCCTGCTGGTAGTTCAGTCTCCAACCATGAATCAAATCTGTGATTATCCCCAAATAAATTAAAAGAGATGCTCATGTTGTAACAATGTTTTAGTTGCCTGCTAGCCTTATCAGTAATAAATGAGCCAGGCTCTCTGCGATGAAGTGAGAGCCTTAATCAACTCTGCTTGAAGTTACCGTCTACAGTAAAGGTCGGTTTTTGTAATGATTCAGAAATATTGAATTGCAGAATGTTCCAATTGACCAATCACAACTGGGTATTTCACAAAATAGGTATACCGCAGTGATTACCAATCAGATGGCTGGATCTGTGTGTGTGCAGTAAGAGAAGAGAGAGAGGGAGGGTTACTTGTTTCAAAACTCACTGCTTTAGCTTCCCTTTTTTTTTGGAAGGTGAGAGTGAGGAAGTAGCCGTACATCCCCTCCACCTCTTTCATATATTTATATACACACGCAGATGCAAGGTGACAGCTGTTCAGGGCAGAGAGGAGAGCTAAGCAAGATGGGTAGGAAAGGAAAATACGAGAGACTGATTGTTTTGTGGCTGTGAATGGCAGCAGATTGAGTCGAGGAAGAGCTTGCTAAGATGATACGTGTTTGTGACTGCTTCAGAACATGGCAACAGCCCTCAGTTCCTGATGGTGATGAGGATGATGATGATGATGCCAATGATTGGTAAGAGGAGATTTGACAGTTACACTCAGACTGAGTTGGCTTTAGGGTTGCTGGAGGAAGATGTAACTATTCCCAAGGGAAAATGTTCTTTTTGCTGAGGGGAGAGAAGGACAGAATACCAAAAGGGATGCTGCATTAGAAACTTCTCCAGTGTTATTTTTGGCCGTTATTGATTGGGAAAGCAAAGGATAAGTGCTTTGTGAAGGCTATCCTTGATGTCTTTTTTGCTAGTCCTCTAAACAGAGTCTGTTTTGGTTCTCCTGATGCAGTCCTGTTTCATACTTGTGGTGCCATGTAATCATGTAAATGTCCTATGAATATCTTGAAGGCCAATTGAGATAGTTAATTTTGTGATTAAACTGATCTGATTATGTCTTCAGGAGTAAACTTGAGGATCTTAGAATAAATGGCCAGATTTTTGGATTCATATTTGTTGTTAGGAACTTTCTTGTGGTTTTAATGGATCCATTTTTTCCACAACATATTTACTAAATGCTACTTTTTGGTGATGTGTGTTTTGGTCACTTAATATAATGCTCTTTTGTACTGTGTGCATGATGTTATATGATATTGAACTGAAAATATTGTAAAAAAGGCATGTAAAAAATGGATATTTACAAAGAAGCTATGCAGCCAATGCAAAATTTAGCCTCGCTTTGCCCCTTGAGCCTCACGATTATGGCTAAAATGATCATGTTAGTTCTTTTGCTGTTGAAATCCTGAATATCATCACGATTAATGATCAGCCTTGATGATCCAATGATTGTCCTATCATAGAAAATACGATCACCCACCTACCCACCTAACCAACTTTCCTACTGATGTATTACTACTATATTTGGACTGATTTGTTGTAGTTATTTCTGTTTATGTGTAAGGTGGGAAAGTAAATGTTAGAAATTCAGAATTCAGAGCAACTTTTGTTTTGTGTTGCACGTTCTTGCTCCCCTACCTCAGAAAACACTTCATCATCACCACTAACCCCCTTCCCAGTCTCACCACACATAAATAATGACTCTTTTAGGGGAAACAGGGCATCTGAGCAGCAAAATTAGTTTTCTGTGCTTTTGGTATCTTCAAACCACATCTTGACTACAACATCCACAAATAATAATTCTTTATTGTACGCCACTAATTATGTATCCATACAGCAATACACTGGCAAAGTGCAGGTAACTTCAATTAACATCTTGGCTGCAACATCAAGTGTAGCTCATCCTCCCTCCCTTCCTCCTTTTCCTCCTCCCCCCTTCCTCCAGGCAGCCATCTGCTCCTCACTCCTCTTCTCCCACACATTTGACTGAGCAAACACATGCTCATTCTCTCTCATTGTCTCTCATGCACACACACACACACACTCATCACACATACAGCTCTGTAGCACATCCTCAGTTTTTCCTATCTTGGAAGCCTCACAAAAACCACACACACTCTCTCCTCTCTCCAGCTTGCGTCACACACTTACTTTCTGCTCTAGCTGTAGGCGTCTGCCCGGCTGTCTGTGTTGTGGTGTTGTGGTTTCACGCCGGGATCATGGTGGCCCAGGGAGAGGAGGTGGTGGCTGAGGGGCTCAGCAGACGAGGCTCAGCGGAGGGCTGGCTGGGGTTGGGTGGGCTGGGGCTCCCTTCGCTGGCTTCGGTGGCTAAATACTCCTGTCTGTTGTGCTGGACCCCCAGGGAGAAGAGCGGTGTGGAACAGGAGATCAAAGAGAAGGAGGAGGCCATCCAGCAGCGCACAAGCGAAGTGCAGGTAAGGCTTTGCTGTCCCTGCATCTGTCCATCTCTCTCTGCCACCTCCTATTCCCTCTGTGAATTTGTCCCTGTTCCTTTAGTTAGAGTAGCCACAGGAGAAGAGGGAGGGAAACAAAGCAAGAAGAGTTTACCGACAGAGAGAAACATAGAGGCAGTGGAGGAGATAAGGGTAAAGATGTTGAATGGAAACACTGCTTCTCTATTCCCTTTTTGTTGTTGCACATTGACTGGTGCTGGAAAATAGTTGCAGCTGTACTCACATAGCTGTGCATGTCTGCGCATCCCTTTCAAACAGATGGAATGTATAGTAGCCGTTAAGTCAATTTTGCTGTGATTAATATTTTAACGTGATGAACACAGAAGCCGATCAATAATCTATTAGGCCAGCAGTGCTTGGATGCTCGGTCAGACTCGCAGTTAATAAGGTGTAGGGAGAGAAAGAGAGAGATAGAGACAGGGAAAGGAAGAGATGCTGGTGTCCTTGTGTAGGAGTGTCTGCCTGGCTGCCGGCTCTGAACCTGACAGATGAGCTCTATTTTGGGAGCTGATGGCTTAAAGGGCTAGTCCACTCCACTTTTGGAAGCCATATCTGACGTCAGAGTGTGATGGTGGGGTCTCAGGGCAGTCTCATGTTTGACAGAGCTGAATTTCTGCATAGCCTCAAGGCTGAGTGCTTTTTGTTGTGTATAAGGCGTTTCCTTATAGTGAGTCAGGTACTGTGTGCTTCAGCTGTTGTGGTTCCTTGCACAGACCTCCTCCTCTTTTTATGCCTCAAACCCACCTGTCCACCCCCTCTTCTTCCTCAAACAACAGCTTCCTTTCAACAAAATACCTCTCTTTTTTCTGATATCCTGTTCCACATACACCTGTTTTTTGCTTGCTCCCTCTGTACCACACATCATAACATATAAATACATATAAATCAAGTAATCATTACAGTTACTGTGCTGTTCCTCCATCAAGTGTTGTCAAGTTGAGTATTGCACATTGTATCCCCAAAGCTGCTCTCCCCTAAATCTGTCTGCAAAGGGACATAGTCTTAACTCTCTTCTTCCGTCTTGTCTATGTCAACAGGACTTGCAAGATGAGGTGGCGAGGGAGGGCACAGAGCTTCAGAGGCTACAATCTGAGCGTCAGAGAGTCCAGGAAGCCTTGGAGGAGCTGGATGAGCAGAGGAACACGCTGGAGGAGCAGCTGGCTCATATTCGCCAGCAGACGAGCCATGAGAACCAACTGGTATGTCACTGCCTTAATCAGACTATAATGTGTTCTGTGTGATCTGCGTGTGAGTCCAAAAGAGCCCCTGGTGTAGTTTACTGGAAGAAAGTCTTAACAGAGGCTAATGCATATGACCAGGCACAAGAATGCCCTTTTCCCCAATGAGATAAACCCCACCCATTTTCTAAACCAATTTGTGGAGAAAAACACAAAGAATTATTTGAAGCTGCTCTGTGACTCATGTCTGGAACCAACTGATAGGCACCCGCCCACAAACAAGCACACACTGCAAAAAAAAAAAAAAAACATCTTAACAGTCACTTAGTAAAGGATTTGACTTTAAAATTATGGTTTGTTTGTGTTAATGCCAACATTAGAAATATACTGTGAATCTAGATGTAGAATATATCTGACAGATAGACCTGATTTTGATCATTTATTAACAGCCTTATTAAAAAGGCAATAAATGATGTATGTAACCAAGAGTAAATGGGCAGTTTTTTGCTAAAGTGGCCTGTTTTTAAAATTCCAAAAAGTATATTGTAGTCTTCATGTGAGAAATTCTGTTATCAGTTTTCTGAGTGTGGTGTGCTCAGTGATGTGAATGAATCTGCTGGGTGTGGCGTCTTAAAGGAGAGAGAGGGCGTCCTGGGTGTGAAACGCCTCTGACTGTCTTGTACGTTAAGTGCAGCTCCTTATCTGGCTGCAGGAAGAAGTCATACCATCTGATGTTGTTCAAGTGATGTGTGTGGAGAACATGCACTGATCACCACAGCGGCCCGAGTGGTGCAAAACACAGCTATTGAACGACGGCTGATAGCAGCTTTCACATGCATGCTCACACATCATTGGATCCATGATGATGTGTATTATTCACCCCTCTCATTAATGTGGTGTTCAATCATGCAGCAGTTATCTTTTTGTACACTGGGTGGCAATTTTTGCTCCTGCTTTATTATTCCTGTTAGAGCAGAATTCTTCCCTGCTCTATTCATATCAATACTGACAGACTAATTACAGTAATGGTGAAGCACATCAGCAATTTCTATTGCAAGCAGGAATTCAAGTAGGCTGGAGTCACTATAGTACACAAATACACAGAAAATGAAAGAAAACATGTAGATAAATTATTTAAATGAGTATAATAACATTTTTATTTACACAGAACCCTTATTAAACAGGTTTAGAGTGCCCTTCAGATGTAAAACAATACATATAATAATTATAAAACCCCAACAGAGTATGATAAATAGCTCTGCAAAGATCCATTTCCCACAAGTCAGAATCATGTTGGTGCTGCCCTCTGATACACTGGACTCCTGTCCAGGGTTTTGCACTGACTTCTTCACAGTGCATGCTGGGATATGCTCCAGCACCACTAAATAGGAATCAGTAGGGTTTAAAAAAACATAAGTGAAAGTAGTTTGTTGTAGCAATGTGACTGGCAGTTTTGTTCATGCTCGTCCATGTGTCTTAAGGGATGCCTCTGTCTATGTCAGATCTCATCACTGCAGTTGGAGCATGAAGAGCAGGAGCAGAGGATAAGCCAGTATGAGGAGGAGCTGGTCCAGGCACGAGAGGAGCTGCTCAACCTGCAGGAGGAGACCAGGAGGCTGGAGGAGAAGGTTCAGGCTGCACAAGAGCAGCTTACAC
This sequence comes from Myripristis murdjan, assembly GCF_902150065.1. NCBI lineage: Eukaryota > Metazoa > Chordata > Actinopteri > Holocentriformes > Holocentridae > Myripristis > Myripristis murdjan. The sequence goes on along the minus strand of NC_043983.1, from coordinate 11,419,534 downwards.
CACTGCAGGAGTCTGTACGTGACTCGTACACACAGGTAGCACAGGTCAGTTTGCATGTGTCTTCAGAGAACACCTGGTGTCTGCATCCCATAAGATTTCCTTGCTGTGCAGATTTTGTAGGACCCATATTTTAACCCATTTCTTTCTTTTTTCTGTCTCGTTCTCCCCTTTCTCTTTCACCCTCCTTTCATCCTCCCATCCAGGTGCAGCAGAAGCTCAATGACCTTCAGGTGGAGGAGCGGTCTGTGACGGCTCAGCTCAGCTGGAAGCGAGCCCTGGAGGACAGCTCTCCTGTCATGGTCAACGGTTCAGCAGGCCCCATGGCAGAGCTGAGTCAGGGAGATCTCTTCCAGCAAGACCTCTACCAGGAGGACCAACCTAAAGAGCTGAAGGAGGAGGAACCGGCCACTGTCTCCCATCCACAGACAGAACAGTCTGAACCAGAACAGAAAGAAACTGTGGATGAGAGAGAAGAGGAGGAAGAAGAGAAGGAGGAAGAGAGTCCAAAGACGCCAGAGGAGGAAAAGACAAAGTCTGATGCCTTGGATGATCTGTACACTAGTCTAGCCTCCAATGAGATGTACGGCAATCTATCCACCTTAACCAAACCACGAGAAAACACTGTTACGGTAATAAACTCACTCACTGTCAATCTTTGTGTAAATAAAAAGAAGCCACTTTGAAGCCTAGGAGATCACTATGCTATTGTGAAAACAATGTATACGGTTTGCTCAAAAATGATGGAAACTGTTGATTTGATTGAAGCAAGGCTTCTTAAAACATAGAATTAAAAAACTGCCAATGTGGGTGCAGTACCTGCAGGTTTCAATCAGTTATGAGCTCTAAACTCTGGACAGCAATGTAGTCATTCATCTGGTGTCAGTGTTGAACAAAATTTAAAAAGAATATGAGACTGGTGTGATGCTACTTGTTATACTGTGTCCCTGTTAGTCTGTGCTGTAATGTCCTCTTGTGTCCCCAGGAACGCGCCAGCCCTGCTCCAGAGGCTGTAGACGAGGCTCAGGAGTCACCGAAGGCCAGTCCACCAAAGGTAAAGGTCCTCACTCACTCCACGTACAACCCGAGTACAATGTGAACAACTTTGGCCTACTCTTACTTTCCTAAATCACAGAGTCGGTGTGTGTTTGACTTGGTGGCATAACATTGCTGCCTCCTGTTTTCTGCTACTTGACTCAGATGCAAGTTTTCTAAGAACACTTCATTATTTATAGCAACAGTGGAGGGGGTCAGACACATTTTGACTTTGAGTGCCTCACTCACATATCACTGTAGTTACTGAGGGAGGTGGGGGTGTTCACTTCCCCCTCCAAGATTTTTCAACCCTGTGTCTGTAACATTCAGGCCACTCAGCGCAGCCCTGTTTTTGTCCAGCAGGTTGCATCACCAGACCCAGAGAGCAAACAGGACTCTGCAGAGTCCCCAGAAACCAACCCGACTTTGTTACCACCCCAGACCAGCCCCCCGACCCTGCCTGACATGGACTTCTTCCAGTCAGACCCCTTCACTGACCGTGAGTCACCTCAGACTTCTCAAATACAGCTTTCAAATGAAGAGTGCTTCTCCAAATTGAGATACTTTGTTGTTAAAAATAAGAACAATAAGCAATAAAGCAGTTAATTTAAGTGTTTAATTCAACAATGAGTTATTGTGTTAGATTTTTATTTAGTAAGTCTTTATGATTAAAATGCCATAGTTAACCCATTAACCATCCCAGTGAGTCTACACAGGTACTAAAATTAGCCCAAAGGCCAGTCCCTAGTTCTAAGCAACCAATCATTGTTGAAGCTTGTTGCCAACACATGATATAATGGATTTTTATTGAATTTGTCAAAATATTGTTCATGCTGAATAATGTGTCTGTATAGAGTCAGACTGATTATGGCATTTCCTTTATAGATGATCCATTCAAAGATGATCCATTTGGAAAAGCAGATGCAGCAGGTGAGACCTCTAAGTTTAAACCCCAACTGATGCACAAGCAAACTAATCCATTTCCTCTAAAACTGTTAAAACAACTTTTCCTTTGGTTTTGATAACCAGAATTATTTATTTCGATTATTATTTTATTATTTATATTGTGTCTGATTATTTGACAAATGTATGACAAAGGAAGTCTGATTCTGCCATGTCAAAATCATAAATGCCTCCCTCTGTTCTTGTTAAATCAGATCCATTTGGGGGAGATCCATTCAAAGGCACAGACCCCTTCGCTGCAGACTCTTTCTTCAAACAATCCTCCGGTGCCCCCTTTCCCTCGGAAAACCTTTTCAATGCCTCAGCTGATCCATTCGGTACCACTCCTGGCGCGGCAGAGCCAGACCTGTTCGCAGCTAAGCTGAACAACACAGCCACAGCAGCAGCCTCAGGTGCGGACCCCTTCACCTCCAAAACTACCAGTACAGGTTCAGCAACCAAGGATCCGTTCAGCTCCACAGGGGACAGTACGGCTGATTCTGATCCGTTTGGAGCCAAAATGAACGCTCTGGGGGAGGCAGATCCTTTTGGATCTCAAGGCAGCAGAGGAGGTGCAGATCCCTTCAACTGCTCTCCGCCCAGCTATGAAATGGCAGTGGTGAGTGAAATGGTCACTGTACAGCGATTAAGATTTCATACATGTCCCTAAAAGTATTCTTTAGAAGCCTTTTGCACCATTCATGTAGGTTTGTTTTCAATCATAGGTTTTATTTTGATACATCTGTAAAATTAGATAGATAGATAATTTGCAATATTGTCAATTTATGCTTGGTGATATCTCATCATGGCGTCGCGATTTATGTAGATTCACCAAAATATGCGGCTGGGACTGACAGCATAGTAAATTTATTCTTTTTTTTTATTATTATTAATTTTCTGTTGTTGAATTAGATTACTTGTACTTACAGTTGGTCACAGTAAGTTTGACAATATGTATGTTCACTCTGAGTTTAACATATTTGCATATATGTTTAAATTGTATGTGCTCTTAGAAGGACACCACAGCAGGCAATGATCCATTTGCTCCAGGAGGTACTACAGTGAGTGCTGGCTCAGACCCAGGTATGACTTGTAGCATGGCGCCACCCTCTGGGGACAAATGCCACTGCAGCTCTTAAAATACCTTAACAATTACATAGCATAGTACGTATAGTGGGTACAGATATGACAAGTGTGAGAGTTACAAATGAATCTTATTTACTCCCTTTGCCATGTGTCTTTCAGATCCATTTGCTGCTGTTTTTGGTAATGAATCATTCAGTGGGGGCTTCGCTGATTTCAGTGCCTTGTCAAAGGTAATTTTCAGATGTAATTGTACAGATGATGTCCCTGCACTTGAGGTAGTTAAGAATGAATAGGGTGGCAGTGACAGTCAGCTTTCACATGCATGCTTACACATCAGTCAGTTTATCTGTGAGGCAGACAGAGAGAACGAGAGACAGACGGAGTGAAACCTGAGTTCATGTAGGCAGGAGTGACTACTCACTCATCAATAATGACTGGCAATCTGAGATAGTGGAAGTAGTTGCTCTACCACAGTGAACTCTCTTGTAGTGCATAAGGCTACAGCAGCAAAACCAACACCTCCAAGAAGGCAGAGTTAGTGACTAAGTTGCGGCTTGGCCAGGAAACCGAGGAAACCGCTTTAAGTAGTGCTCTCTAGGAAAGAGGTACTTGAGGCTCTGTTTTTTCCCCTTCAACACACACTACAGTACTTTCTTCCCACTGTCAGAAGTTATTGGAAATTGAAGCAAAGCTGCATTATAGTAGAGGTCTAACTTTGTTGCTCTTTGAAAATGAGAGTTTTATAGTGTAGTCAGTTATAGCTGATTATGAATTTGATTGATATTACAGTACATTTTTAAACCTCATCAAATATATTGTCACTTATTCATTTTTTTTTTTTTTTCTCGGGGGGTTGGGGTATTTTAAGGCCTATCTCTGTATTGTGGTTATACCTATGTATATTGTTGACATGTCACTTATTTTATCCTTCTGTTCCAGTCTAATGGTGCGGATGCATTTGGTACCAACAACAAGAACCTGTTCCATGACGACAGCCAGCCTGCCAGCCCCGACGTTCCCCCAGCCCTGCCGCCGAAAACAGGCACACCAACTAGACCCCCACCTCCCCCTCCAGGTCAGTGTTGGAACTGATTGGCACGAAACTGAAAAAGACCTTGTTTCTGTTGTCACTTTTTTCAGTTTCCTGTCATTTAAGGGACCATACCAATTATTTTAAATGTTTTGCCTGTTAAACAGGGAATATATAGAGTGCATGGAGGAAGGAGGAAAGCATAGAGGCAGATTTTTTTTTTCGTTTTTGGATTACACAATCCATTAGGTGAGCAGGTATTCCCCAAAGAGCTGGGTTTTTAGCCTTTCCTTAAAGATTGAGAGGGACTCTGCAGATCGAGTGGAGTTTGGTAGCTCGTTCCACCTCCGAGGAACCACAGAAGAGATATGAAATTAGACGAATATGAAATTACATTTCACATAATAATAATAATAATTAACATTTGAGAATGCAACAAACCATTTTGTGACTTGTGGGAATTCTAAAGATTTCATAACATATAATCAGAATCCCTCCTTTTTCAAATTAGTATAATCTGCTTCTGCTGCAAACAAAGTCATCGCCATTCATAAACCACACACCTGATAATTGTCTGTGTAAACCAAATGTTGCCCCAGGGACTATTTTCCCTGGCGGAGGAACCATTTCACTACGCCCAATTTCAAGTCATCAATACACATCAGTGCTGCTGCTTTTAGGAAAACTAATGTGGACGACTTTATTGTGGTGATGGAATACTGGTGTGAAGAAAGTTTGAAGTCTCTGAAAGTTCATTTTCATATCATAGTGGAATGAATGGAACCCAATGGGTGGATAAAAGGGCAGAGAAATGACTGCTCGCTTCGGGACATTCTTTTACATAGAATGCTAATCATGCAAAATCACTGGTTTGGTCTTTAAGTAAATACACAGTATTAGAACGTTTAATATTTGTAAAAGACAGATCATATGTAAAGGAGGCATAACCTCCTGTCTCTTATCTGTATGTTCTCACATTTTCTATTTTCATTTTAATGTGTCTGTGTACCTCTGCCTGTCTGTGCCTCATCCATTCCAGGTAAGAGATCCTCCATCACCAGAACAGACTCCTCTGACTCCTTCCACCGACGAGGGCACTTCCTCTCCCAGACTGCGGGCGACTTCTCCTCATCCTCTTCCTCCTCTTCTTCCCTACCTGCCAAGGATCCCTCAGCCGACCCCTTCGCCCCTTCCTCCCCTCCTCGCCACAACGCACGGGAAGCTGACCGATTTGCCAGCTTTGACAAAGTGAGCACCTCCCTCTCGCCCTCTCCCTCGCCTCCACCCAGCTCTCAGTAGTCACACCCTCCTCTCTTCATTCCATTTTATTTCTTTGCTCATAAATCACATCCACTTGTCCGAAGAAGCCACAGCCACCTACCAAATCAGGTCAGCTGTGTATATCGCTCCATCCACTGCCAGTAAAATTCCCTGTAGGTTTCAGCTAATTAGCCTAACTGAAGTGCCAACACACCACGGGTGCTTGATTGTCACATTTATGTTTATTTGATGAGTTTATTTTCTTGAGCAAAGGTGACTTTAATCAATTAAATTTTCTATTTTTGTATTTGTTTTTTTTCTTGCATCCTACCTGCTGCTTGTGTATATCTTATATCTTTATTGTGAATGGGATATTGCTTTATGTAAAGATTATTTATACCTGTACTTATTTTATGTTACTGATTTATTTTGGAATTGCACTTGAGTTGAGCTCTTTGATTGAAGATGCACTTGCCTTACTTTATGAGCAATTGTACAAAAGTGTCTTGATAGCTTCTAATTAATACTCACTTTCAGGCAACATCTTTCTAGTTGCAGACATAAGCTACCACACAATTTAAATGCACACACCTGCTGTCTGCGTAACTCTGAGTTAGTGATTGGCAGTGAATGGAGAGATGAGAGGCTGCTTACCATTGGCTGGTGTTTGCCATCCCACCTCAGCTCGCTGATACTATATCCCATGCACTTGGGAAGGTCTTTGATTGCAGAATATTTGTACTTAAAAGTCTAACTCACAAATGAGAAATTTACCTTATGAAAAACCACTGATAGATTTAATTATGTTGATGTGCGCTTTGTTTTGCAGACAGGATTCTCAAAGTTTTTTAAAAAACTGATCTATAATGTTTTTTAAATTTTGTCACTATATTATGATATTTTTCAAAGGGAAAAAAGGGAAGACCTCTTGTCTATTGTATGCACCTTTTTACACAGAAATTGCGCCTGAGATTAATCTCAGGTGTGCCACTGGTGGAAATGTGTTATCCTGGGTCTGCTGACTCAGCTCAGTCAGTGGGATCAGATGTCTCTGACTTTGCGCAACACTGGTGTAAAGGCATTACATTGATTTACCATCCTTAACAGGGTGCATGTAGAGCAGTACAAGCTACATGTCAGACCACATCAGCCCTCAGATGAGCTCTTTGATGAAGCCATCGCTGTTTTACAAACTTAGACACTGACGACATGCAGTACACAGCGTTCTAGTTTAAAAACCAGAGTCAGCAAGAGTTTCAGCTGGGCTGTGTTTCATGGCAACTGTGTCGTCTGTACAGGTGAAAGAATTAGCAGCCTAACTGCACTTTGTTTTTTAAAGAAATACTGAGACATTTAGTAACAGTTTTTTTGGCAGAAATTGGTTTGCTCTAATAATCGTATTGTTTTCATTGAGACAGAGGACATACGATGTTGAGTCTTTTCCTCTTGTCGCACTTCTGAAAAATGTAAATAGAAACATTTGATCCAAGAACATGAAAAATATAACAAAAAATAAATATAAAATAAAACTAACAGCAACCATAGTTGATGAATATAAATGTGCTGCCAGAAAGTAACCAAGCAAGGAAAGCACTCTTAAGGAATTATGTTGGAAGAGGAAAATGGTTGAATCCTTGTGAATATGTGAAGGAAAATGAAACACCACTAGTGAAATGCTCTCAGATCTTCCCTTCATAATAGTGCATAGAATTACAGTATCAGGCTGTGGATTTAGGATGGACAACAGCTTTAGCACAAGACAGGGAGGAGGATTGATTTAGCCCCCGTCACCCGACCGCACCCCGCATGTCCGTCTGAACCCCGACCTGCACGCACTAACCGTGTCTCTGTGTTTGATTGGCTGCCTCCCGTTGACTCTGACAGCTGTCTCTGCCACTCCTGGAATCACTGTTGTTTTATTTTATTTTTTTTTCCCTCCACATGCTGCCATCTGTTTTTACTCATGCATCGATCTATCCATCCACTCATTCATCCATCAGTTTGTTCCTATTTGCTGGTCAGCACTGCAATGTGGAGAAACAGACTGCCTGTATTCTCTCTCTCTCTCTCTCTGTCTTTACACATCTCGTCTTCTCTCCTCTGTCAAACAAGTTGAATAAAGAGTTGAATCAAGGGCACCTTCTCTGGCTTCTATTTGCGTCCGTGACATTTTCATCAGCAACTGGCTCGGTCTCATATGTTTGCTCGAATCCCATCATATTGCCGCAGTACAAGAATAGAAACCAGAAAACAAACATATGAGGGGCTTTCTTAAATATAGAATAAATAAAAAAAAAAAACTTTTCTTTTGCCTCACACTTTGAGTTGACTTGATTCAGATTTGAGAGTGGCAGTGGAACGTTATGTAAACTGCAAATGACTCCTGTTGGGATGAATGCATGTTCTCTAGATCCATAACACACCTTCATGTTCTAATCATGCATGTTCTTGCACTACTTCCCACCGAGCTCACAACTCTAAAATACCTGCTGCTGAACATCATCTCGTCGCTGCTCACTTTCCTTTGCATGGGTGGATGCACTCTGGATAACCTGTGATGTCTCTGTCTCTCCTTCATTGACAATAATGTGCGTGGTGACACGGGTCTGCCTCCTGCCTGTGGTGATGATTGTTTACTGACTTGACCTGTGTTTGTGCTCTGTGTATCTGAAAGCTCCCTGCCTCTGCTTCCTGTTGCCATGTTAACCTCCAAACCCGGGGTGGTTTAATGAACTGTTTTTGGCCAGATCGGCTTCTTTGGTCACACATCTCCCATTTATTCCTCAAGCTGGAGATTCCAGCCTCCGTGCTTATTATCTGGATCACATGTCAGCAGAAAAAGACTTTATCCTGGTAGTGACTGTCAATCTTTCCATGACGATCTTTGATCCAGTGAAAACAATTTGGATGGCTTGTTATTCTTAAGCATGTGATCATATTTTTTTTCTGCACATGAGCATATCATGCCTGTTTTTGAGGTGGTGGCAGTCTTCTATGGAAACCTCTAGATTCTTTATTGACTTTTTTAATGAGAGAGGAATAAAACTGTACTGTTGAATAACTGCCACAGTACATTTAAGGATCTGTACTGTGACGCCTGCTGCTGAAATGACGCTGACAGTGCAGCTCATTTCATACCTACTCTACTATATCACATACATCAGTGACGTTTGACTGCTTTCATTATAGATGTTATATATACGTCATGGAAGCCATTAGCCGGCTCTGAGCACACTTTTTCATCTTTGAGAATCGCTTAAAGAAGTGTTTGTCTGTCTGTCTCTCTGTGTCTGTACTCTTTTGTCATGCCTTTCTGCATATGTATGTGCTTCTATGGTGTGTGTGTGTGTGTGTGTGTGTCTGTGTGTTCACTCTGTGTTTATGGAGCAGTACCCAACGGAGGAAGACATGATAGAGTGGGCAAAGCGAGAGAGCGAGCGAGAGGAAAAGGAGCGTCTCGCCCGGCTCACCCAGCAGGAACAAGAGGACCTGGAGCTGGCCATCGCCCTCAGCAAGTCTGAACTCTCCTGAGGAGCCACTCCCCCCACCCCCGACCTCCCCACCCCGACCCCACCCCACCCCAAGTGGCCTGGCACGGCACAGCACAGCACAGCCTGGCCCAGTCCAGCGAGCACCAAAGCAAAGTGGGGACTTTATAGGACTGAGTCAGCAACGCCTGATGACCCCATGAAGAGACTTTCTGAAACAAAACCCACCTTTGATTCTTCCTCCTCCTCCTCCTCCTCCTCCGACTCGTCCTCCTCGGACAGTTTTCACTTCTCACTGGCATTGCAGTATCGTGTTATTCCATCCTCTTGCAGGAGAGCATTAAGATGGATGTTAAAAGGACTTTTTTTTCTTGAATTTGGTATGCAGTGAACACAGATCTAGAGATTGTCATGTTCCCTGGGTTTCAGCATCAGGTTACCACAATGTCGCATTATATCTCTACAACATAACTTATTTAAACTAGATTAAGATTCATCTCCCTATCCACTAACCATACTATATACAGTCTAGCAATTCCAACCTGGCTCCATTTATACTAAATCCTCGATGACATCACTAGCTTCCGCCTGTATATGACAGGATTGTGTACGTATGAGTCCCCTTGGAGCGGAGCGACCACCTGCCAGTTTTATTTCCCATTGGTAAAGTGCAGTCCGGTACAGTGGAGACGAGGCTATGGGATTGCTTTGTTTTATTTTTCAGGACAGGGTCGTAGTATTCAACATGTGTAGATGTTTAACTGGAAGCTACTCGTCCTCTGAGATGTGAAACCCTTGTGCAGGTTTATACTACAGATGAACAAATTTGTCATAACCACAGTAACTCTGACTTAACCTCTTGATACTTTAATTTCCCTCTTGATAGTATTAATGCCTTGCTTCGCCCAGTGTGAGCACTATGTATGACGGGGACGTTGAAAGGAATGAAACTACATTCGTGACATGTAATCACTGTTTCTGCTTTATATTTCAGGGCACACTACTGTGGGTTGCTCAGCTTACTCTTCACTTTGCTGGTTCATTTACAGATTCATTCAGATATAACCATTTTCCAAAAAAAAAAAAAGCACTGCCTTGAGTTAAACACTCAATTTCTTGAAAATATAGATGATCCACTGTTAAAAATATTATTTTTCCAACCAAAGACTTATCTTACTGTCTATTCAAAAGTTGGATAATTTGCTGTCTCTTGTTCAAAATGAAATTGTTCACTTCCGGGCAGTTTTCCGAGACATTTTATTAATTCAGCCTGTAATGAATTTGCCTAAACCCACTACAGTAGCTGAGGCAATGGTAATAATAGCAATACTAACTGAATAAATGGCTTCAGGGTCGCTGAAATAATGTTTAAGACGTGAAGAATGAAATGCAGAAGTATGGTGGCACTGTTTGATTGTCTTGTACAGAAAAGGATATATACTTGGGACATTTCAAGACACAGATACGCTCTGAACTAAAAAGGGGATTGTAAAAGCGGAAAAGGCTGTGCTTGGAAAACTGTATCCTTTACTGTTTGTTAATAACGTTGTGAACTTTATTGATTCATGCCGGGAAGTTCCCTCTTGGCTTGCCCCCGCCCTGCTTCTCTGGAAGGTCAGAGGTCAGGGATGGACAACACACGGTTAAACAAATAGGATTCAAAGAAGTAAGCCTGTCAGATATTACAGTGTAAATAACCGTTTAGATGAGGTTCACACCAGTTCTGAGGGGCAGGCCTGGGGATTTTGGGGCATCCCATTGCAAAGTCATTGTTGCTGCTGCTTGTATTAGCATTTGCATGAATTTTTTTTTTTTTTTCCCAGAATGTTTTGTGTTTCACTGAGGTGCTTCCTCCCCAGGGTGGCTGACTGCATTTCAAAGTCTTACACAAACGAGGAAAAGATGATTGGCGTCCCCGGTGTTTTGCAGAAAGGCCTCTGTTGTCTCTCTCAGGCTCGGTGGGGATTTAACTTGCAAAACCCTGCGGCGCTGCCAGAGAGAAGACAGGGAGGCGAGGGAGGGTGAGGCGACTGCACATTGCACTGTGTCCACTGGGTTGGTAACATCCACCATCCACCTGGCGCTGGTTCTGTTCTCCTTCTCCTTGCATTGATTTAGTGTTTCTCCCAGGAAACGATACATAAACTAAGTTACTTAATAAAGAGTGTTAAACTGTGACAGAAGGTTTTTGACAAGGGAAGACTTGATTTAAAAAGCAAGAGGCCTTTTTTCACTAATTTCTGACCAAACAATGCACAACTTCATGGACAACTTCTTTTTTTGTTGTTGTTATTCAGGCTTGCTTAGATGTAGCACCATCATGCCATGTTTGTCTCATATGTGAGTGGTGTGCTGTCAGTGTGGTCAGTTCAGCACTTCCTCCTGCTGTCAGTCATCCACACACACCCCATCCTTTGTAAATACGAGGGGGCAGCAGTCAGCTGTTCTCCGCTCCTCACTTTGACAGCTCACTCTCGTGGTCCCAGCACCATGTTCTTGTATTTAAAGGCCAGCAGGCACTATCATGTCACTTGTATAGACGCCTCTATTTTACAAAATCAAGAACCACTTATGTCTCTAGGCTTACCCATAAAGGCTTTTTTTTTTTTTTTTTAATCTAGCTAATTGTATTTTATTTTGTATTTTCTAACGTGTAAGAAGAATCATTATTGGAAGGTTTGGTCAGATATGTTATGCATTCAATTGAAAACAGAATAAATATAAAACAGTATAGCTTGGTTCTCTGTGTGTGTGTTTTTTATTGTTATTGAATCATGTTAATATACTGTTATAATTCTGTTTAGTGATTGTGACTTTAGCACTGGGATAGGCTCCAGCAATCCCCCGCGACCCTTGTGAGGATAAGCGGTTTAGAAGATGAATGAATGAATGATTTTGACTTTTACACATGAAACACACAAATCTAACATTAATATGCCTTTTAAATAATAAAAAAATTAAAATATGTAGAAGTTTCTACAAAATTTACATGGTAGATGACATCCATTCTAGACGGATGATGAATTACAAATCAAACTTTTAAGTTGGAATATATTTTTACATTAGTAAAACTTTAAAAGTATAGTCTGTTGTTTTTATAACTAAATAAGCTGAAACCGAAACTAACAAATACCCCTTTAGCAAATGTACACCAAACTTTGCACCCCCTTTGCAACTTTTGCAAATTATTCACATACAATTTTAATTTAATTATTTACATTTATTGATATTGTTGTTATTTATTTTATTTATATTTATTTTAATCAAGGATTTGTGTGAGACCTATTTTAACCCCCCCCCCCCCCCCCCCCCCCCCCCCCCACACACACACACACACACACAGACTATTCGTTATTTATTCATTTGTTGAAATTTTTTTTTTTTTTTTTAATTTCTTATTTAATCCCACTGTCACCTACTTGCACCCCCAAGTTATTTATTTATTTATTTATTTATTTATTTTCACTTTGTTTTGTTTGTGGGCGGTGTGTGAGGCTCAGAAAGCCCCTGTCACCTATGTGCGCTACACCCATGAACTAAAATGGCGTGCTCTAAGACCAGGAAGCGCACACCTACCCAGGCCACATTCCGATGTATTTAAATGGGAAAGTTATTATCATGGTGATGAGCGGCTGCGGCCCACACCTTTCCAGCCGGGGGAGGAGGAAGACGCTCGTGTAGAAGCCCGACGTCCCCGCTGTCACTTGTCCCCGGAGCAGCTCACCTGTCCGCCGCCTCTCCTCCACATGCCAGCAGCGCAAAGTTAGCAGCCCTGCTCCGTCTGTCTGTCCGCCTGTCCGTCCGTCCGTCCGTCCGTCCGTGAGGGAGATCCTGCTGATCTGCCTCATCCGAGCGCTGTGGAATGAGTTTTATCACCAACTGGAGGCGAAGCGTGAAGAAAAATGACAACAAAAAGTGAGTAGCCTCGAGTCAGCTCCTGATCCTGAAGAGGTGTTTAAACTAGTGTGGCTCCCAGTGAAACTACACTGGTGTGGTTTCAGTGGAGAGCCGCTGTAACCCACAGGCTCACATCTGATCAAGTTTTGTCCCAAGAGCCTCAGTTAGGACAGCTGCTGTAGGCAGAGTGGGATCTCGGATCATAACACTCATTCCTGTATCACATGACTCCAGTATTCCTGTTCATGCCCTCTCTGTGCCGGCTACTAAAGGCAAAAACAGTGGTGAGATTTCACAAGCTTGACAGGCAAGTGGAAACCTGCTCATAATCAGCTTGTTCACAGATTTCTGCCTGATGTGGGCCGCCGCCGCACTAAAGGTGTGCATTAACGTTATGTTCTCAGCTGCTGTCCCTTGTTTTAGAGCCTTTTGTCTCTCTTCTCCTGCTCTTTGACTCCTACAAACTGTGTGGGTTACTGAAGGTCTCAGATGAGTTCCTGCATCTAATCTCCAGCCTGCCAGACTGCATAACACACTGTCATCCAGCAGGTTCACAATGCACTATAGGCTGACAAATCAGGTTAGGGTTGAATAAGAGAAGAAATAAGAGAAGAAAAGATCCTCTGCATATGTATCACAGAGACAGATTAGCGTTGTAATGACCAACCTAAAAATTTCATAAGCATGGATTTCACTGGGTTTAGTGTCTTGTGATGATCAAAAGGTGGTTTCAGATGATTTTCCACCTTGACAAGAATGAAATTCATGGAGAAGCTTTGATTCTGTGTGCCTTTTGGAAATGGCACACTAAATATCAGCCATCAATCAGGCTTTGGTCCAAAAAGATACAGTATTTGGCTTCCACAAACCCAGCTTGGTTAAATCCTGGAGTTTGTGTAATACTTCATTCAATTCATACGGCTCTTCCTCTCAGTGAAGTATGATCTTTTAGTTTGACCCAGTTACTTTGTGCGCAGGCAGTGAAGAAATGGAGTCCACCGGGCTTTGTATTGAAGCCCAAAGCTGCTGCCGTGTTGCCACTGCCTGGTCCTCAGTGAACCTGCATGCCTGAGAGAAGAACCGGTTCACCTCCACCAGCGACTGCCTGCAGTTGTTTCTATTTATACTTTAGTGACGCCACTTTCTTTCTTTCTCTTTAGTAATCCTTTGACATCACGCTTCTTCTTACTCAGCATTGTTTTGTTGAAAGGTTTTTCACTTCATCTAGTTATGCTGTGTAATCCCACCTGCCGCCCCTGAACGGGGTTTCCAGTATCCTCATATCACACCAAGGTGAGAGCCATTCCTATGTCCCCTCTAAGTTGACCTTTGACCTCTCCTCAGGGACGCCGTGCAGGCACAAGAAATCTCCAATGGCCCCAGCTCCCCGAGCCGGTAGGTGCACATCCTTCACTTCAAACACACTGACTGACAGAAACCATCAGCAGTGACACAACCTAGAGAACAACAACATGACACGACACGTGTTGACACACACACACACACACACACACGCACACATGTACACTGTAATAACACAGCTGAACATCATGGTGTGTAGAAACTCCCACAGACATGGACTGATTTCTTTTCTTTTTTTGGTCTTTGTGTCCCAGGTTGTCGGTCATAGACTGTCCAGACCTGGATCCCATCATCACAGATTTCAAGTAAGTCTTTTCAAAACTGAATTACACTCAAGGACATTACAATCATTTTTTCGAGGCATTTCTCTCCATAGAGAGTCATGCATTCGCGTCCATTTTTCAGTTAAAATGATTCAAATTAAATATTATATTTTGGGTCACCATTAAAGTTTTGAGATGTCTTAAATGTTTACTCAAAATAAGTTCTGTTTTTGAGGATAACAGATTTTTTTTTCTCTCTACTTCTTATTGATAATTTAATTTAATTCAATTTAATTTATTCATTTATTCATTTTTGTTAACCAGGAAAAAAAAACAAAAGTAAAAAATAAATTAATAAGATAACATAAGATAAGATAAGATATTCCTTTATTAGTCCCACGGTGGGGAAATTTCACGTATTACAGCAGCAAAGTGGATAGCAAGATATGAAGCATAATTTACACTATAAACAGTATATACAGATAGTAAGTACCAACAGAGCAATATAATCATTATAAACAAGGAATGTAGAAAAATACTATATGAATAATTTAAACAATAGAAGAAAAATAACCTAAAACCTGGGGGACAACACACTCCGACGGAGGTTCAGGGTTAGTGTGAACCCATGAGACCAAGTGGCAGAATAAATATAATAATAATAAATCCAGTTAAATAAAATTTAAGTAATTAAACAAATAAATCTGAAAGAAACTCTCCATATTTGCAGTTTCCGGTTTGGTTTGATTAAATAGGTGTGTTCACTGTACCAAAAGGTTAAAGCCCAGAGTAATTCCCCAAATACATGCTAAAAAAGAAATAAGAATCTGAAGAGGTTTATGTGTGTGTCCATGTTTCCGTGGCTCTCACGATCATGTTCCTCAGACAATAGCCTCCTTTTCAGCTGGTTTCCATCCCTGGAGATCTCCCTCTTTCTCCCTCTAAACAGCCTCTATTTTGTGCCTCTGTTTCAGGTTACAGTTACCAGACGACAAAGATGCTCTGGAGTCAACAAAACCATCTAATGGGTGAGTCTGCGCAGTGGAAACGCTCTCAAACGGCAGTGTCCGATCATAAATTCCTCTTTCTGGCTGATGTGGACAATATTGTTTTGGAAAGTTGTGGTTTTTCCCCACTGTGACATCCGGCATGTTTGTATGTTGCTGTGTGCCGGGCATATCAGTGAAACTGTGAGGTAAAGGTCACCTGAAGGGCGCGGGCATCAGCACAGCTTCTCCCTGCTGCTCACACTATCAATAATTCAGGCAGAGAAGGAGCTGTGAATAACACCACTCCTCTAAGTTATGACTGGTGAGCTGGACTGAGCTGCACTCGCTTATGCCACAGCGTAATCCATCTGTTGGCGGGCACTTACAGCACAGAGTCTGTAATGTGTTCAGTGGGGAAGTGGGAGCCTAAAGCTCAGCAAATGTATGTGACATTACTGCAGAAGAGCATGAGTGGCCAGAAAACCCCGCTGGATAAACAAAGATTTGTCACAGGGAGCTCACAGGACATCCGATCCTTATTTTGAGAAACGCGAAATGCTACAAGAAATGCAGACATTTCTCATTTTGATTTTGTTGACATCTACAATGGGAACTGCTGTGTGAGGATGGCGTGGCCGGTGTGATCTGTCCTAGGACTGTCCGTTGCGTAGGTGGTGCTTTTCTCTTTGTGTGCCCAGTCATGGTGGCTGCTCATACAAACTACCCAGTACTTCTTTTTATTGCATTTTTTTTTAAAATATACCACAAAATACAAGCATAAACATGAGTGCATAGGTAACATAATAACATAATAACACAACACAGTATAAGAGTAGAAGTTGTAATGAGTAAAATGAAGAAGCTGAATCAGTGAAACATACAACCAGCGTACATTACACATAGCATGCTGCAGTTTAAAACACCCAAACATCCACACAACCCTGTCCTATCACCTAGATTATCACAAACACACCTGCTGTACATTAAAATACATCACTTCCTGTGTGCTGCAGGAAATTACATGGAAATAACCCACCACACCTAAAGGGAAACCTGTTTACAAAAAAATTGTTGAAGTTATTATGCACTGGGTTTGTACTGAGTCTTCATTCAAGAGGCCGGCACAGATCCAGTTCTCTCCACGTGACCCATGACCTCACTCCGTCATCTGGACAGCACGCAAAATAAGAGACAAGATGGAAGAAACGCATTTGCAAAAGGTCCTAATTTTGGGTCATCTTTCTGATTTCTTTATGTTTGTAATTTGACTAATTGTGTGTGTTATTGGTTCTGTAGAGACAGGCTGTGTTTTAGGAAGTTTTACCCAGGCTCCACAGAGAAAAAAAAAAAAAAAAAAAGTTCAGCATGAGTGTTTTAAGATGAATATCCTGTGTGCCCACTCACAAATCAAACCAAACTCCATGAGGGAGCTGTTCCTTTGTATCTGTGTGTGTTTGCCCCACAGATGCACATGCAGTCCGCAAACCTCTGCACAATAAATCAATACATTTTGAATTCATAGGGAGAAAAAAACATACAGTGCTGGGTTTAAACTTCCTTTCAGGTGATTTGTTTCCTTTTGAGAATGTGTAGGTGTCCAACAGAATAAATCAAACACAATATTTAAAAACGACGTTCAACAAAATTTTCACTCAGGTCTGATTGAGCAATAATAGGACTGTGGAATAATCTAACATTCCTATGAAATGAGAAGTGATTTTTAGTCCTTGAAAATAGGAAAAACACAAAACATAGTAGATTTTTGAGCAAAAAAGCATGAGTTGTGTACGAGGTTATAATAGTAATGATAAAAAAATAACATTGAAACCTAGCTGATTGCATTTGTTAGGTTTAGAAATGATGCAGCCACTCCTGTTCAGCTTTCAGCTTTGACACAGGCTTTGTTCACATCTGGGTTACCTTATATTTGGACTGGACTTCGATTTTTTGTATGCCACATACATCATAATTCCTCTTTTTTTCTTGCTGTGATTCTCCCCCAAGAGCACCTGTGGCAGTGAGAAAGCTGAAGTGCTCCCTGCTCTCTTTGCAGGAGGAGGAACTGGCCAAAGGGATGCCTGCGTCATTCGTGAGGGATGACACATTTTATTTGTTTGCAGTGACTGTTTCTACGCAGATCTGAACGCGTCAGATCTGAGCTGCACTTGTGGTGTGAGATGTGGGTCATCCAGCCCTCCTTAACCCCATGCTGCTGTCTGATGCCTCCCTCTCATGTGTACCTAGATCACACACACACACGCACATGCGAACAAACGTGCTCCCTGAAGCTGTGGCTCCTGCAGGTTAATAGCATCCGTCATCGGAAACGGTCCCTGGCTCTCTTCTCTCTATGGGATCTGCAGCTATATTTGCATCATGAATTCACATTTTGTCCTGTGCACCAGCTCCAATCTGGATCTATGTATTCTATTTCTGGACTGTCTGGTCGCTGCAGTGCTCAGTCTCCGCCACTGCAGTGCACTGGACCAGCTGAGACGCTCAATATACCGACACTCATTCATTTCCTCTCTTTTTACCCTGCCTCCTGCCCTCCCCTCTCTTTCTCTCTCACCTAGCTGCGGTGCTTAAAGCAGCCGTCACCACCACGTCTTTCTGTGTCAGGAAACGAAGGACCTGTCACGTGCAACTGCAAAGTTTTGATGACGTCATTGTGACTCTAAGCGCACAGAGGGCCGAGTCATGCTTACAGCCTTGACTGACTTAGTCTCAAGTGCACTGAGTCATTACGAACATACTGTTTCTCCCTCACACCTCTGTTTATGTGTGTGTGTGTGTGTGTGTGTGTGGGTGTGTGGGTGCGTACGTGTGCGTGCGCGTGTGCGTGCGTGCGTGGATGCGTGTGTGTGTGTGTGTGTGTGTGTGTGTGTGTGTGTGTGTGTGTGTGTATTTTACTTGTTTTTGCATCTTATATGAAAAACCCAGAGTCAGGAGTTGTGGGCATTTAGCCACGCCCCTGATTTTGCATTAACCAATCAGAGCAGAGCCTGCAGAGTGTAGCGTGAGGGTGATGGTGGAAAGAGGTGGGATGGTAAGGGACTGTCCCTGTGTGTACTTCTGTGTGTTTGTGTGTGTGTGTGTGTGTGTGTGTGTGTGTCTACTTATGTGTGTGTGTTTGTGTGTGTGTGTGCACAACAACAGGCGGAAGGCTCCAGCACAGAGAGAATGTTTCTCTCCCCATGTGTGATAGTCATCCCAATCTCATTAAGGGCTGCTGCTGCGTTCTTCCTCCTCTCCTCCTCCTCCTTCTCTCTCTCCCTCTCTCTCTCTCTCTCTCTCTCTCTCTCGCCCGCCTGCCCTTCTGCTGCTGCTGTTGCTGCTGCTGCTGCTGTAGAGGAGATACAGTACATTAGACTGCGCTGCTGGAAAGGCCCGAGGCACACGTTCACTTCTGCAGTTCTTTTTATTTGTCTCTCCTCTCTCTGTCTCTGTCTCACACTCACACCTCACACACATACACACACACACACACACACACACATACACACTCACACACACACTCAGCGACATGTTAATGTCAGGAGCGGAAGAGACTTTGTCAAACGGGTAAGATACTTCACTGCTGCATGTCAGAAAGTGGATGGTGTGTGTGTGTGTGTGTGTGTGTGTGGTTAGCATTTTGTCTGTCTTTTGATTCTCAGTAACTCACATAGGCAGTATTCTGCCTATGTGAGTGTGCATGTGTGTGTTCGCCCTCCAGTACATTACTGCTGCCATTATCAAGCTGTGAACAGTGTGAAGGGAACTGGCTGTGTTTTAGCTGTGAGACCGAGGCATGTGGACAAACAGGATTGCTTTGTGACAACAGCAGCTCGGCCCTTTTGTGTTAGAGATTGTGTGCCGAGATGCAGCGAGGCCTTGGAGCATCTGACACCAGCAGTGTGATGATATCTAGGGAGCCAAAGTAGATAAACTAATGCTTTGTCACTCTCAGGCTGTGCATGTGTGTTAATGTAATGAATAGAGGTTGTGTGTGCGCCTCAGGGATTTATGTGTGTTTGTGAGCGTGTATGTGTGCGCATTTGCCTCTGTGGTAATCTGTGGTAATCGTTATTGTGCGAGGCTGCTCTCTAGAGAAATCAGCTCAATTTCAGACTTGCTGACTTGAAATTAAATTAATTATTGGGACAATGTATGGTATGCACATTTTGAAGCCAACAGACCCGCCTCATTGTGCTGGCCATCATGCCTTTTCTTTTATTCACTCAATTGTCAATTATTCTCTTAAATGAAAGGACAGTGTCCTGCACTGTGCAATAATCAGGCTCCTCCTCATGGATCTGAGTGAGTTGCTGCGTGGCTCCGCTGAGAGCTGGATCTCTCAAGTCATTAATAGAATAGTTTCTTTCGTTTTGAGGATGTGTGAAACTGCTGTTTAATCGTAGCATCCTGGTTTCCAGTCAGTCAGGAGCGACGGGATGAGTGAGAAAAGAGGTTATCACATGCTGTTTACAGCAGTCATAAAAGGTTTGGGATATCATTTATGTAACCAAATAACACGAGTCTCTTGGGTAAATCAAGTTGAACACGCCTTCAGATTGACCCATCAGCTTTTACTAAAGCTTGTCTCCTCCTTTCCCGGCACTTGTGCCATTTAATATGAGACTTTTACTGTTTTCCCTGACGGCTGTCTTGCTTCCTCCTTTCTGTATTCTGTCTGATATAATATAGTAAACATCTCTCAAGAATTGACACCAGAGACAAAACTAGACAAAAAGCTTTGCTGCTTAATGATTTTTATGTTACTGTCATGTTACTGGCTATTTCAGCCTTCACAGCCTTTAGTTCATGAATAAAGTGGTCTTGGATATGGAAACTCATTCAGAAGCAGAAATTCTCTTGAAGTGCGTTGGCTTCCTGTCACAGCCTGTATGTGACGTTCAGATGGACCCGGTGATCACAGAATCTTGTTTTTGTCAGATAAGCAAACCAACTGTCCAACATACTGCAGTCACATGACACTTTTAATCTGGGTCATCTGGATCTCTTTACTCAATTAGCTTATGCTTGTACTTCAGTGGGACTGAATAATGGCTAATAAGTGTGTTTGTTGCGCAGCTTGACTCTTGGGTACCTGTGTGTGTGTGTGCCTACATGCGTGTGTGTGTGTGTGTGTGTGTGTGCTGGTTTAGGCATCCAAGGACAAAACTGATCCTCATGGCTTCATCTCATCTTTTAAATCACTTTTCATGGCACATTTTTTACTCATGCATAATCTTGTTTTGTTATAATAACCAAGGACATTAGGCATCTTTTACTACTTCTCTAGCTCCCATTGCTTCTAGCTCTGAAGCAATGGGAGTGTTTAAGACACAGGAGAGAAACTGGAGATTCAGTGCCTGGCCAATGGGGGAAAGGACATGTGACTATATAACCTTATAATCATGGCTATGTAACCGCGCACACGCAACCTCATTTTAATTCCTTCCTGCCATTTCTAATATCTGTATTACTGACCTTGTCATGTCTGATTCATTTATCGTCTATAGGCGCTGGGTTATGGAAAGTGCAGTAGTATCAGTAGTATCAGTTATTAGTGTCACAAGTGAGCATTGCTGGGCTCCAAGTGAAGACATTTTTAATACAAACTAAAGCCGGGAAACAGGAACAGGTAACGCAGCAGACTGGCAAACACAGTGACGGGACAAGGAGCAGACGGGAAAGCAAAACCTAAATACAACTGGAGGGAACAGGAGGACCGGCTGAGGACAGGCAGCATGAGGGCAGGGCTGATGAGAGGATGCAGGGCAGGTGAAGAGGCGACAACAAGTTAACAAGCCTGTGGGACAACATGAGCGACCAAAGAGCACAGAAAACTAAGATATGACAAACACCAGGGAAACAAAAAATATGGATCCAACAGAGTCAAAAACATGAAAAGTTCAAAAAGTCGAGTCCATATGTCCAAAAACACAGACTCACAACAGTCAGCTTTGCAACCCCTTTCCTTTTCAGCACCTGGTTTATTATATGTTTTTTCATATGCTTTGGCAGGGATTTCCACTTTAGTGCCTCACTACTATAATAAACGTATGTATTTTATGTTGCTCTGATGTAAGTTTTCAGTAATTATAACTTTTTTTACCTGCGCAAAGTGGTTCCGCCAGCCGGGAAGTGTTTTATAACCCTGGAATATAATTATAATACAGGCTTTGTCATGTTCATCGATGATGGTTCTCTCGTCAGGTCGTCCATAAGAGTGTAGAAATTAAAACTGGCAGGATGGGAGTCACTTGTAGCATTTTGACTTTTAGCCTTGTAACAGGCAGCCTTTAAACTTTTCCAGCAGTTTTTGATTTGGTCGATGAATAGGTGCATTCTGGCTTTGTTCAAGGCTTTCATCCATGGAGGCGTCCAACAATCCTTCAAAAATCTAATATTTACAACCAAAATGTTGTAAATCAGCCACAGACCAGTTGTGTGTTGTTACTGTCATGTCTCTGTCCCTCCCGCAATCACCTGATGTTCCCCCCATGTGAGGCAAACATGCGCCGTAATACATTCATTCCGATCACAGAGAAACAATCAGATTAAGTGTTTATATGATTAGTAGGCTTTAATATTTTCCTGTTGAATGGTGGATTGTCAAAGGGTTATATCAACTGAACATTTCCTCAGATTGGGCCACTTTCTTCCAATTGAGTGATTACATGAGGCATTTTTATTCGGATTGGGCTATTATTCTGATCATTAGTGGACTATTAGGATCCATGTTAATGCAGCGAGTGTGTGTTTGTGCACGGTGAGCAGGAAGTACACCCTGCCACAGGTCACAGGGTGGAGCTTACGGTCATCCGCATGTCATTAGCCAAAGCTGCACCAGGATTTTTTTTTAACCTGGAGTATGTGCATGTGTCTCTGTGTGGGCCTCAGTATATCAGATACATCATCTGTGCATATATCTGTGTGTGTGTGTATGTGTGTGTGTGTGTGTGTGTGTGTGTGTGTGTGTGGGACGGCTTTAGAGGCGTAGTGCAGCATAAAGAATTGTTCTGTGTTTCTGGTGGCCAGGAATGTAAAGTGAACTCTGTTAGTCACCCCTGTTAAAAGATTAGTCAGTGTGGCTCTCTGCTCTGCCCTTATCTATGTCACTAACATCCAGCCAACACAACACAACACAACACAACACAGCACTGTGTGCGAGTCACCCATGTTGTTGTGTTGCCCTCTGATCGGACATTATTCTTGATTTTTCCATGTAGCCAACATCACGTTGTTGGAGTACTCGGCTGGGCATCAGCTGTTTAGGAAGCCATGGAAACGGGATAACACTGTGATCAATGACCAGTGGTCTGGTGGGCTCGGAGTGCAAAACACAACTGTATTTCATAAAATTAATGAATAAAATGGAGAACAGTGTTCACAGTTCACAAAACTTGAGCAAGCCACAAAATAAATAAAAAATGTTTAAAACATGATTACACTTCATAAAACAAATTATTTGTCAATGAAACAAAGTATAACTGCATTCAAGAAAACAAATTAAACTAACAAATTGCTGTAGGCTACAATTAAACAAATTACATTACATGTAGCAAGTCATTAATGCTTACTTGAAAAGGCTCTGTGTCAACACATTAGTGTTTTACTAGGCCTGTCAACATTAGCCTATTAGCATTATTATATTAGCACTAACATGAGCTATAGTATTAAAGTTTAACATTAGCATTATGCTAATAGCTGAGCTTGCCTGTATTAGTGTCACATGTATCTGACAAAGTAAATATAGTGTTAGCATTAGCATGTTACCATTGGTTCAGTTTTTTAGTTTAAGCATTAGCAGCAGTTTGTATAGTGATATTTAAGATTTATGATAGGGGTATTTTGCTACTCCATATGTAATAGATCATCATAATGTATAATGTTAATAAAATCTGCATTTGGACAAGACAGTATCTTTGGAAGCGGCTTGTCTGTAAACACCATTTCATATATTATTTACTCAACACAAATAATGAGATTATGCATTTTTTATTTAAATAAAAAGTATTTATGTGTCCTTTTTTGTGTTGCCAAAACATAGCATTTAGGAAACAAATTACATCATTTTCAGTTTGAAAAAAATACATTGCCAGAATTATTTATTTATTTATTTATTTATTTATTTATTTTATTATTATTATTTTTTTAAAGAATAAAATCCTCACAAGGAGGGAACATGAGGCCCTGCAAACATAGGCTGGACCTCAGTTTGTACGTCTTTTGCCCTCACCTCACATAAAGCAGCTCCCTGACACCACACAACACGTGAGGGTCATGTGCACCATGTAATAAACTGAAGTCACAATACACAGCAACTTTATTGTAACTGCTCATTTCCACAGGGATAGGATATGGGCTGAGCTTTTTTTTTTTTTTTTTTAAACAGATTGTGCACTAAATCATTCAGGACATCAGAATTTGCCCTTCATTTTTAAGTGCTGCCAGTTTCACCAGGTTTTGTTTATCTCTGTTGCTGGCAGGGTTTTGATTTTGTGGCCGTGTTTCTGGAGCTCTTGTGAGGTTTTTGTGGAGTGAAAGGATTGGATGGAGGGCAGGAATACGCAAGACAAACTGGGACAATATCACGATCCTGCTTCCTGTCCTGTAGGTCGGGTTTGGAGATTGTCTTTGCGACTGTCCTCCGTCAAAATGAGAACAGGGCCACTGCAGCAGAGCTGGAGGGAGGGAAAGAGGGAGGGGGGGAGAGACAGAAAGTTGTGGGGGGGGCGGGGGGAGGTAACGTAGGTCTTTCTGATAACCTTGCAACTGAATCTGCCTCTGAGCCCTGTTGTTTTTGTACTTATACATGCATGTATTCATTTATTGAAGAAATTAATGAAGGGAGACAAAGCGTTTGCAGCCTTATCTCACTTTTTTACTCCAAAAATAATATGTACATTAATTTGTGTGTGTGTGTATGTGTGTGTGTCTGTGTCACTCATCAAGAACATGGCACTGCACCTCGGCACAGAGGGCACTCTCTACAAAGGGACGGATCACAGGATAACTGTTTGGTTAATTCAATCCCAGCTCTTAAGACACCCGCTGAGATTATATCCATATTAATCCCATCCCATTCCCAAATGCATCCGGCATATCTTGCCACCAAAGTACCAAAGTTCCTGCTGTCATGCCCCCTGTGCAATAGGACCCTCTGAGTTTGAAAATGGTCAAGCTCACATATTCAAACCAAATGTGTTATTTAGTGTGAAGCTTTTTCTTGTTGTTGAGCAAGCCCATCTTCTCATGGTAAATAATGGAATGCATTTGGGTCAAGAGGATTTTTTTTTTTGGGACATTTTTATTGCTTGATTGTGAAAAACTAATTAATTTATTTGAGTTTCCTTTTTATGGTGGGACTTTTTGAGTATTTGTCAAGTGTGCAGTAAGTTTAAAAACAGTGTATTGTTTCAGTAAGGTTGTTTTTGGCTGTTTTTTTACCTTTTCCTGCTCTTATTTGTCCCGTTTATGTGCTTGGTTTCTGCAGGTGCCCACGGTCAGACCTGTCCATAGCTCTGGAGGACTGCATGGCTGCTCTGGATCTGTTCCTCAGAAACGACTTTGAGGAGGCGCAGGTCCGGCTTAGATGCAGGTAGGAGCGAGCTTGGGGACGGGGTGGGGGTGGTTTTGTGGGGCGTAGCTGCACACCCATAGGCTTGCCTAAGATTTATTGGGCGTGCCGGCATCTTGAAGGGCAGGCCGTCTTTGTCGGAGCAGGGCAGGATTGCTCTCGTTCGCAGCTGTGGTGAAGCACTGACCTGCCCGGCTTAAACCATCATGGGCAAACATAATGAATTAGATCCAACTGTGCTGCCTTTCCGCATTCATGCAGTTGCACGTTTGAGCAATTTGGCATACTCCAGGCTCAGAGAGTCAAGATATTCAGCGGGTAACTGTCTCTTACAGCATGCACAGGAGATACACGGGGGATTTTCTAGTTGTTTTCACTCCAGAGTTTTGAGCACCAGGTCTAGTTTGATTGCAAACCTTTATTCAGTGCATTCCTTTGGTCATTTATGTACATTTAAAAAAAAAATGCAGGACAAATTTCATACCATTTCTTAATGCACATTTGATGCATTTCATTACTTTCTGTTTAAAGGAACAGCTTACTCAAAATACAGTATTCTCCCTCTTACTTCTAGTGCAGTCTGTTCACCCAGATAGTTTCTGTGTGATTTGGTGAGGTTTCCAGTCTTTCCCTACCTGCCTTCCCTGCCTTCTCCCAGTGATTACAAATTCTGGACAGATGTACAGTTTGCTCTGCCCTATGTGCGCTGGGATAGGCTCCAGCAACCCCCCGCGACCCTTGTGAGGATAAGTGGTTTAGAAGATGAATGGATGGATGTACAGTTTGCCTGTGTTCTTTGGCAGGACGTAGTTCCCAAAGAAACTCATCAAAGAACTGTTGCCATTGAACTTTTCACATGAAAATGTTTGACGGTTTTTGAGCACCACAAAACAATCCCCCTCCCAGCCCCACTGTACTGGGGAAGGTCACAGAACAGTGGAAACCTCATCAAATCACACAGAAACTACCTGCATGGAAAGCTTGTACTGGAGGTTAGTGAGAAAATCTCTGTTTTTGTATTTTGGGTGAACTGTTCCTTTACGGTTTTCACACAACTACCTGCTTTTCTATGTAGAATTAGAACATGCAGGGTGGATTTCATCGATCAAAATGTCAAAACAAGTGTAAAACCTGGCTTTTTATTGTAAGAATCCAGCCTTTTGAGTGCAACAATATTTTTGGTACATTTAGATACCAGCTGGTACTATTGTCAATATCAGTGAAGCACCAGCAGGCCTGAGTTTTCAGTGCTCGGCCATTGGCACAGTAGTAGCTGTGAGTCAGAGCACTAGTGTGGAAACTGTTACTCACAGAGATACTTCATGGCTGTGCCAAGGCCAAGCGATGAAGAAGCAGAGGAGAGAAAGACCCTGCTGATGCTGGTTGGATCATTTTGTAGCAGCGGTGTTTCTTTGATCGAGGTGCTGCCCTGCTCGCATCAGAGTTATGTTCACAATCACAAACTCCATGCTGTCCAGGCTCACGCCCTGACTCTGGTTTTGTATTCCAACACTGTGTCATCGGGTTACCTCATTGTTCGCTGTTCATTCTTTCCCCTGTTTCCAGGATCTTTATCACTCTATTGCTATTATCCTGCACCGTGTATCTTTTCTCCAGGGTTGCCAGCCACTCCTTAGCCCCAGTTTTTCATCCAAGCTCCTCTCCTTAGGGCCCGTTTGCAAAAAAGACAGGATTAGGCTTTCATACGCCCTTCCATTCTCCCTGTGGTTTTGTACTTTGGCTAGACTGACAGACCTTGTCATAAACATAATGTGTTGATGATGCTCAGCGTGTCCAGAAAGCACTGAGTGAGGAAATTTGTTCATTTTTTAACCTGATTATGGAGATTTTTTTGGATACAGAAATTGCTGATACTTAACTTAATTAATCTATTGACAAGGAGCTGTGTCCTGGTGCGGCAATGTGGTTTAGCATTTGTGAAGAGAAGGAAGTGTTATGAATGTGCTCTGGCAACACCTCTAGCTGCTCAGAATTCTGTCAAGACATTACGTGTCCTCATTTCTGTCTCCGAGTGCTTCCTGCAGTCCTTTGTGTTCTTTCTCTTCCTCTTTCAGTGGCTTAACTGCACCTGAATCCTTATCTCGCTGTTGGCTCCCAGATGGTTGGTTTTCGCCTCATACAACAGACCAGATATTTTAGACAGGCGCAGGAAACTAATGTTATGTGAAAGTGATTTTAGAATACTTGTCTGTGACTGACAATTTTTCTTGATGCCTGCAACTCAGTAAATACTCCAAGCAATCCAGGGATAAGAATAGTTTACAGCCATAGTTTAGGATAGGATAGGATGAACTTTATTAATCCCCACCATAGACTAAAAAAGCTAAAGACATGCACGATACGACAACAAAGACACAATATATGATGTGCACAATATACAGTCACAGCATGAGTCAGTATGATACATTTGATGTCTATCATTTTGACTGTGCAGAATGCCACAAGAGCACCATTTCCCTGATGCATTTAAACATCTCACTTGTGTATAGCATGTCTATGTCATCATATCTATGTTTGAGCCAGGTTTTACTTAGAATAATTGGAATATCAGATCTATGGAGACATAACTAAGCCAGAATAGCCAAATACACACAGTATGTTATCTGTATTTTATCAGTCTCATTTAGCTATTTAACAGTTGTTGTTTTTTTACTGATAGTTGCAAAATGCCCAGGATTTCCATAGAAATTTCTGAACAGTCCCTTTTACTTTCACCTTCCCTCAAAAATTCCCTTACAGTTTTCTTGCTAGAAAAATCAGTGAACGCAAAAATATCATGAATACAGGGACATTTGGATGCAGCACTCGCTTTGACTTGATACCTGGCCTTGGGGGTTGTAGGAGGTTGGGTTTATATGAGACCGAGACTGAGAAACAGCCACAGCCTCACTTGAATTTTCCTGTCTGCTGCTCAGAAAAAAAAAAATAAAAACTTTGTGAGCATGTCAGTGCGCTCGGGGCTTTAGACTCCTAATCTGTAATGTTATGTAAGGTATGATGACACTGCACTGTGAGAGAGAACAACCGATCTATAGGGGACAGGCAACCCAGACAAAAGGGTCTGAAGTTGTCAGAGCAGCAGCAGCAGAGGCAGCAGCGGCTCTCCTCTCCTCCTGCATGGACTCAGTGTGTCCTCTCTATCATCTGATTCACTTCATATCTGCCTTTTCTCCTTTTCAGCTGCCCCCTTTCCTCTCCCTCTATCTGTCTCTCCCTCCCTGCTCTTCCTCCGGCTGTGTTCTGACACAGCCGGTGCATAAGTGGGCCTGAATCTCTGAAGCATGCACACGTGCCCAAAAGCACCTTCACACACACACACACACACACACACACACACACACACGTGCAGTGTCATGCTCTGCCTCTTCACCAAAACGTTTAGCCCCTTCTGAAAGTCCCTGGCCATGAGAGCTATGCTTATCTGAATGCCAGTGATGAAAATCATTCATTCACTCCTTTATTCATGTTCTCAACCCCTTTGTTTCTTTTCAAGCTCATGGATGGTGAGAGCCTATCCCATCATGCACAGAGCAAATAAAAAAGAGACTGACAGTCACTCACACTCTTGCGTATAACTAGTATGAATGCCTTTAGTGTGTCTGGTCTACATGACTTGCATGTTTTTGGAACGTGGGAGGAAATCCACACTAACAGAAAGAGAAGATGCAGATTCTGCACTGAAAGCTGGGAATCAAACCCAGATCTGTGTTGCTGCTGAGCCACCCTGCTGCTGCCCTTGAGCGGGTTTTCCCTCAGCCTGATGACCTTCATCTCTAAAGAGCTCAGATTTATGAGGCTGTCTTTTTCCTCGTTCCTCTCCTGTGTGTCACAGTCCAGCAGTCCAGGATCATAAGTTTTCCATAAGTTTAATTTCCTGTCGAAACACTCCCAGTGAACCTCCATACAAACACTGTAAACAGTAAACATTTTTATGGGAACAGGCAGCCTCATCTAATTTATTTCAGTTTTAGTGGATCAGCGGTATCTGACAGAGGGCTTTGTTTTTTTTTTTTTTTTTTTCGCCTGCACACTCCGGCTCCTTGTTCAAACACGCCAGCAGGCTCAGGCACAGCTTTAAAGGTACACGCTCATTCTCCCACCCTGCTGTCCCTCCCCGTTCCACACAGACATAGAGCTGTAGGTGTACAGGTGATGATACGCAGCACACCAATAGTCGAGGGAAAGGCTGCTCGGCTGGATGTTGACACCATGTACAGATCAGTTATGTCATACCCCTCCTGGCTATGGCCTGCTCCTACAGGCAGCACTTATAGGAAGAGCTATATTATAACCAACCATTCAGTATCCATAAAATATACAGCATCCAATTTGCACAGGTTTTATCAGACACTTTGTCAAATTGTGACGTTTTTTTCCCCATCGGGTAGAAATCTCAGCAGTGCAGTCACGCCTCTTCCAACTTAGAAAAACTGCATTGATTAAAAACTTTTCTATCCAAGAGGAAAACTTGGAAACCGTGATGCCCACTCTCACCGTATTCCTTTGCTACTCTGCTTGGTTCATGATGCTTTATTCATCTCACAACTTTTATGTCTGTTTTATTCTCCTGCTTATGTGCTTGATTCTTTTAATTTTAACACTCATTATGAAGCACTTTGTAACCTTGTTTTGGAAAGTGCTATACCAGTAAAGCTCATTATAATCATCATTGCTTTATGAACTAAGCTGCTGCCTCCAGCAATCCTAATGTCCATAACACTGTCCTCGTCAAAACAAGTGCGTGTTTGGACAGAAGCTAGAACGATCAGCCTCTAGCGATGCTTTGCCGCACTTCCTGATTGTTACCAACCCAAACACATGGCGAAGGTACACATGCTCCCTTAGAAAGTACAGGGCAACTCCCTCCCTCACGTCATGGAACGCCAAGCTAAAAATACGCAGGAGAGCGGGCTTCAGTGGCGTCAGATGGACGAGGGCCTTTGTTGGCCTGAGTTGACTGAAAACTCTCCAAGTGCCGTCAAATATTTGGGATTCTCAGCTGTTTTCAGCACGCCTACAAGCAATTCAATTTACCTCACAGCTCCATCTTAAAAGGATTTCTCAAATTGAGCTCAGGCTGTCTTGTTATATAACAGAGTGGAAATGTGAGGCAGGCACAGCTCTCTCTCTCTCTCTCTTTCTTTCTTTCTCTCTCTGTCTTTAAGTCTATACCTCCCCTTTCTGTCTTACTTCCTGGTTGCCCGCTGCATTACATTTAATAATACCGATTCCTTCAAGCAAAGAGCTGAAGTCTCACCACACCTCAGCAAACAAAAACCCAGATTCTCCCCTACAGGCCAGGAGCCATTTTGCATCTGAAGTCACATGTATCTGTGGTTGACACAGCTTCTCTCTCTCCCTCTCGATTTCTTCTCTATCCGTTGCTGTTTGTCACTTCTGTTCTCACTCAGATCTCTTAATTAATGTATCTATATATGTGTCCGTTCCAAATAGACCTAAGATGATAAAGGCTTAAGAGCTAAGAATTAAAAAAAAAAAAAAAAAAAAAAAAAAAGCAGGCAAAAGACGAGCCAGTTGATTGGTTGGAGCTCACAGTAACTTCACAGAAGCCAGTCACATGAGACCGTCTGTGCTAAATGGCAGTGAAATGTCAATAATGCAGACACACAGCATTCCTCTGCACACTCCTCTGTCTGTTTTACCAGTATTGTTCTGGCATTTCCACATGTTTGTGTGCGGGTGTGTGTGCGTGTGTGTGTTTGTGTGTGTCGGCCTCTAGAGGTGTATGTGTGTGACCCGTTCTTCAACAGCGACAGACAGGGTGAAAGGAATACAAAACTTACAAAAATCTAGTTTTACCACCGACTGTAAGTGCAGTGCACAGCAGTG
The DNA here is from genome assembly GCF_902150065.1 of Myripristis murdjan. Lineage (NCBI taxonomy): Eukaryota > Metazoa > Chordata > Actinopteri > Holocentriformes > Holocentridae > Myripristis > Myripristis murdjan. The sequence continues at coordinate 11,388,743 of NC_043983.1, read as the reverse complement.
ACACGCTTTTTTTGTGATCATTTTAACACAACAGAAACACCACAGAGAACAAATAGAAATAATAACAGTTCATAACTGGAACAACAAGTACATCTACTGGTAAAATATTTGTGTCGCAAGAAACTTTCACTTTAGATTCTCTAAGGGCAAGCTTCTCTTTTTTTTTTTTTTTGTTTGTTTTTTTTTGTTTTTAGTCACATGGTGTGACATGATGCACCAACCACCACAGTTATAAATAGATATTAACCGTTTTCCTGTGTTTGTGGAGGTGTGTCTTCCCGGTGTCCAATCACAGCTCACCAGCGTCCTCTGCTCCACATTGCTCCTCTCTCATTTCGTCCACTTGCAAAAAGCCTGCCTCCAAAATCCATCTTATCTGTGTGAAACAATGTGAAATCCGCCCCCCCGTCATTTCTGTCACCACACCAGAGCTGCAGCAGTATCTCGCTGACTCAGTAGATTGTCTAATGTCTCACTTCCCCTTTCTTCTTCGAAGCCAAAGGCGGCGCAACTGAAATCAAATAGCGAACGCTGTCTTTTCGCAGGACCAAAGACAGCATGTACCACGCTCTGACCTACGCCACCATCCTGGAGATGCAGGCCATGATGACCTTTGACCCGGAGCACATCCTGGCAGCAGGGAACACCATGAAGGAGGCCCAGGCTGTGTGTCAGCGGTGAGACGTTCGCACAGTATCAGGGTGAAAAAGTAAACACCAGCCAAATGAGGTTGAGCTCAAAAGCCTTTTTGTCTGGTGGAGGAGTGAAAGTGACTGGTGAATCTTGGGACTTTCCAGCCACTGTGGCCCGTAGCTTTCTGCCAATTACAACAAATAAACCCATATTCAAATTCAGCGCATTCCTAGGATGAGGTGACCCATGGATTTTGGGGTCAAGTTATCTCCTTATCTGATTTTGTGAGGCTAAGTACCAGTAATACGATTTATGAATTAATTAATAAGGTTTATTGATTCAGCAGACGTGCAGTGACGCAGCACATAATTCTGTGTCTGCTGAGCTGTGGGTCCCATCGGTAACATCACACCAAAGGGCAGGGAGCATGCTGGGATCGTCCCAGCTCATTGTCCGCAGGAATTTCACAACCGCCCCCCACAGCTTTTTCTCTAACTGCTGTGTGAAAATGTCTTGTATACAGAACCACTCCTCTCCCTAAAGACTAACATTACATTCCGTTAAACTATTATTGCTTTTTATAAAAATGCTTTGTGGGGGTTTTGGGTTGGAAAACACAAACTCAAAAAATGCTAAGACAGATATCTCTATCTATCTATGTATCTATCTATCTATACACATACATACATACGTACATAAATATACACACATATACATATATAGGTATAGATAAGATATAGATAGATTAAAAAAAATGCATCTTCAGGGGCCATAGGCAAAAAAAGGGAATTGATTGGAGGTCAGAGCAGCAATTTTCCTTTTCAAGGTTAGGATTGTTGGTCGAAGGGAAAGTCCTTGGTCAGCACCTTGAGGTAACTTCACCCTGCTGCAACTCAGCATCCTGTCTCTACTGGAATGAGCCTGGGTTGACTGATTTGCATAGAAAGAAAATAACCGGGCGAATACAAAGCGGCGCGATGCTGCTGGAAAATAACCCCGAACATTTCCCACCGGAACAAAGCCAGCAGCAGTTAATGATTATTTTTGTGTTTGCTCTCTTCAGTCACCGCAAGAAGTCGACTTTCACCAGCAAAAACTTCACAGAAGGTCAGTATAGATCCCACAATGTCACGATGAGTGAATGTTTCAGACACCATACCCTGTGTGTCACCATAATTCACTTTCACTGCCAATAGATGTCAGTGTCTAGGCAGCAGTTTCACATTGTGCTGCGTGTGCTTGAATGCGTTTATGTATGCGTGCTTGTATGCATGTGTCACCACTAATGACCAGCAGTTTGAATCTATGCCTCTTGTGTGTGTGTGTGTGAGCGCGTGCGTGTGTTTATGTATATATATGTGTGTGTGTGTGTGTGTGAGGCTGCAGCCCTCGAGCTCTGCTGAGCCAGTGCTTTCAGGCAGTCTGAGTGAAGATAACTGTGATGTAATCATTTTCACCTCAGAGGAACTCCACGCTGAAGTGTGCTATGCGGAGTGTCTCCTGCAGAGGGCAGCACTCACCTTCCTTCAGGTCAGAGCTGGGCTTTTGTCAAACACTTGTAGACTCCCAATGCAGTCTGCCTGTAGTCATAATCTCATGATTTGCTTAATTAACCCTCTCTCTCTCTCTCTCTCTCTCTCTCTCTCTCTCTCTCTTCTTTCTCTCCCACCTCTTGCTCCTGTCTCTCTTTTTCCCTTCAGGATGAAAACATGATCAGTTTCATCAAAGGGGGGATCAAAGTGAGGAATAGCTACCAGACATACAAGTAAGAATCCGAGAATCTGAACTCCTCAATTTCCTCCTTTCCTCCCGTCAGGCTTGTCAAGCCTCCTCCATCCTCCACTGACTTTCACACACACACACACACACACACACACACACACACACTGCTCCTCTTTATGTCATTAATCACTGTGTTTCCCTCTTCTTCTCTTAATGTTTGCCTTCCAGAGAGCTTCACACCGTCCTCCAGTCCACCAGCTACACTCATGGCGACAACCACGGCCACTTTGAGGGCGGCGTCAAACTGGGAGTGGGTGCTTTTAACCTGGTAAGGCGAAGGCTGAAGTGCTTAGTGTGTGTAATCAGTCCAGACCAAATTGTTGGGAACAATGTGCGGTGTTTGTATTATCCTGCTTGGTGCAGCATAGGTGGGACCACATCAAGAGCTGCAGTATAGATAATGCCAGATTAATTGTGAGTGGGAGGAAATTATATTAACTAGACTTTCACATATTTTCCTGTCATTGTTGACTCATTTCACCCATCTGGGACTAACAACTCTTTGCAAAAACAATGTAATGTGGTTTTATGTGAAGAACCTCTTGCAGAGCTATAACTAAGATTAGCCCAGATGTAAAATAAATAAATAAATAAATCAACCATATGAGATGTTTAAATATTGATGATAACAAAAAAAAAAAAAAAAAAAAAGGAAGCCAAAAATGTGAATCTGCTGCCGGCCATTCCCCTCTGCTTCCTGTCTCCCTGCAGATGATTTCCATGTTGCCCACGCGGACGCTCAAACTGCTGGAGTTTGTTGGCTTCTCTGGTAATAAGGTGAGTTCTCCTGACAAGTGAGAGCTAGTTATGGCTGACACAAGGAGGAACTGACAGGAGCTCTGGAGCTGTAATGGCCGGTGTGAAGGCTCTAGTTAGAGATGTCTGACAGCGGATGGATTGCTCTGTGCTGTGTGAGGCTATGGGTCCCTCCTGTGTAATAACTCAGTCTTGTGTGTGTGTGTGTGTGTGTGTGTGTGTGTGAGATGCTTGCGGCATACACTGATAAGTATGTGGATGACTTATGAATTGTGACGCTGTGTGCAGATTAATGCCCTATTGTATTATCTGCACTTGCTGCATTTGATCAAGAGAATTTCACTGAAGAGAATGACTACAGTTAACCATGACCTTCACATCTAAAAATGTGTGTGTGTGTGTGTGTGTGTGTGTGTGTGTGTGTGTGTGCGCGCACCTGCAGGAGTTCGGGCTCCAGCAGCTCCAAGAGGGTTCTGCAGAAAACACATTTAGGTCTTTCCTGTGTAACATGCTGCTGCTCTGCTATCACACCTTCATGAGCTTCATACTGGGTGAGAAACAACACACACACACACACATACACACACAGACATGCATACACACACACACACTCACCCACAGGAAAATAATTGCAGCCAACCACAAAAACAGCCAGGGAGTTCATAGCTGGCTTTGTTCTGTGTGTGTGTGTGTGTGTGTGTCCCCTCGCAGGCACTGGAGAGGGCGACGTGGAGGATGCAGAGAAACTGCTGCAGCCGTATCTCAAAAAGTATCCTAAGGTTTGCCGACATTTAACACAGCGGCTTATGAAAGTGATGACGCGCTGTGTTGTGATTTTAAACCACACCGTGTCTCGTGCCTCTCTCGCAGGGATCCATCTTCTTGTTCTTCGCTGGTCGAATAGAGGAGATCAAAGGCAACCTTGATGCTGTGAGTGCCAGTCGTTTGTGCCGCCGCACAAAGAACCCACTAGCACGTTCTTCATGTGGGAAGAGCTGGCTTTTTATACACCGCGCTTTTATGCTTTTATTTGTTGATGTGTTTTGCTTGTGTGAGTGTCTCTCTGTCAGTTTGAGTTTGGGTTTGCTTTGTGTGCCTGTGTGTGGGAATGTGTGTGTGTACATGGATCTGTCAGCAGAGCAATGATTCAATTGTACGGGCTGTCTTTTTTTTTTGTTTTTTTTAACCAGGAAACACAATTCAACAGTCAAAACTATGAATACTGATTTCACTGATTTCCTTTGGAGCCGTCTTTCTCCCTCCATGTCACGTAGGATATAGCATCAAAAAATGATGCTATATCCTGGTGATTGTGATTTAAATCTATAAAACAAAGGCTGAATGTTAGGATATATCAGTCTTTCCTGTCAGCAGCTAATAAGAGAAAAAAAAATTCAAAAACATATTCAGTGACACTTTTTAAAGTTAGCCAGCTAACTTGCAAATCCTTCCTTGTGGAATTACCCCCCAGCACCCCTTGGTGAACACGGCGGGTAGCATATTTTCATGCATTCAAAGAAAATTCAATCAAATTCAATCTCTAGACTTTTTTTCTCTGTAGACTTGGATAATTATGCTCAGCATTGACATACGGGCTACTGAATGATGCATTTGCACACAATAAGAACATTATTATTGTTATTGTTATTATATTTACTGAAACACTTCCTATCATTATCACAACACTTCTTGAATTTTACCTTAATTATTTTTTAATTTTATTTGTGGAATGGATGATTTTCATATTTTTAGCAGTGGGTTAAATGTTTTCCATAGCTAAATTGCTACTTTCAGCCCACTGGCAGATTTTCTCATTTAAGAAAACTCAGTTTTGAACAGTAGATGCCAGATGCAATAACTAGTTATTGTGGACATTTTTGAGGTGCCCCAGTGACTGTCTGTGTTTCTTCCAGGCTATCAACCGTTTCGAGGAATGCTGTGAGGCCCAGCAGCAGTGGAAGCAGTTTCACCACATGTGCTACTGGGAGCTGATGTGGTGCTTCACATACAAGAGGCACTGGAAGATGGCTTACTTCTACGCTGACCTGCTCAGCAAGGAGAACGCCTGGTCCAAGGTGGGCCGTGACTCTGTGTGACGTGTAGGAGGATAACAGTACCAAACGAGAACAATATATGTGTACAGTGAACTCATGTTAAATGTTTACAAGTTCCTCCAAATGCAAAAATGATAATTAAGAAATTAAGGATGAACATAGATGCAGTACTATATCCTTCAGTGGTCAAGGAACTAGTTCTATAGGAACTGAATAATCAATGCACAGCAATTTGAAGACTATATCATACCTCTGAAACTTTGATTTATTTTTAGCATCATAGTCAAATTGTAAATTAGCAGGTTATTTAACCGGTTATGAAAAGGTTTCATAAACCCAAAAGTTGCCGACTGTTCTCAATCTATAGAGGAACATGTAATTCTTCAACTGCAAACAGAAGAATGATGAACTGCATTTTAAACTTTTAGATAGGAAAATCATAAGTCAACAGCCAGACTGAGATTAATAGTCCAAGTCAAAATAGGCACAAGACTGACTCAACACTGAGTCTGGACCCCCAGTCCCACATCCCCGGCTGGGTCTCCAAACTCCACACCACTGTGGTGCGTGTCTGTCCTCAGCTCATGTGAAGAACGAAAGGCGGGACTGCAGTAGTAACATCTCTCCCTCCTCTCCCTCAGGCTACCTATGCATATATGAAAGCAGCCTACCTCAGCATGCTGACTAAGGATGACTGCCTAACGTTTGGGGAGACCGAGCTCACTCTTTTCAGGTACGAAATGAAAGTGGAACATCTGAGAAAGTGCAGAACCTACCAGACATGAACAGACATGACTCTCTGCATCTGTAACATATAATGTGACATAATCTCCAGTTCCCAGCTGTTGCGGGAAGAGACCTGATTGTTTGGAAGCGTTGGGTGGGGAGCATGAACTAAAATAAGAGGGGACTCGTTTACCAAAAGTGTCACCTTGACATTTTGTTTGAGTGGAATCTATTGCAAGTGCATCTACTGATGCCAACCAATGCATTAGTGTTCCAATAACTCCTACAACCAGTTAGACCTTTGTTTTTTGTTCTATCTCCTTATGTAGATAGATAGTAGAAACTGTCTGTCTCTTGGATATTTTTCCCATGTGGTTAACATTCACGTTTATCAGTTGCATCATATATATTACAGGCAGGTCCCGGGACTGAAGCAGAAAATAGCAGGCAAGTCTCTGCCAACAGAGAAGTTTGCGATTAGGAAAGCCCGCCGCTACCTAGCAGAAAACCCCATTCCTCTTCCTGCTCCTCCTCTGGTCAGTGCTGGACGAAGCTGCCTGCCATGCCATACTGTGCAATGACTGTATTTTCACACTGCTGCTGCACTCGATTCAGCTACTGCAGTAATATTTCTTTGAAACACCTCATTCAGAGAGATCACTGATTCATGTGATTAAATGAAAAAAATAACTGATTATTGGTATTGTACTATTTGTGCCTGTATGTTCATTGTGTGTGTGTGTGTGTGTGTGTGTGTGTGTGTGTGTGTGTGTTGCCTGTTGTCCAGGAAATGATGTACATTTGGAACGGCTACACAGTCATTGGCAAACACAGAGACCTGACAGAAGGCATGCTGAAAACACTAGACGAGGCACAGGCTAAACTCGACAGCAGCCCAAGTAAACAACATCAATTATTATCATATCCAAGAGGATCGCTCGCTCACATTAAAAATCTCATTCTGTTTATTAATCTACCAAAGATGATTCTATGTGGCATGTTTCTGTTATTATACTGATATTTGCTTTAATCTGATTCAGTGTCCGAGTACAGTATTGTTATAATTATAAATGTGGATGTTTGTACAATATTAAATGTATAGTACCTTGAATGAGATGCCTGATGTGGTTCTGTGTGCTCGCTAGGAACTGAGTTCTCCATAGACGACCAGTGTCTGGTGAGTCTCCTGAGGGGATTGTGTCTCAAACACCTGGGGCACCGCGAGGAGGCCGAACACTACTTCACCCTCGTCCTCTGCAAGTAAGCCACTCAGACAAATGTCCACAGACACATATGTATGCATAAACCTAAAATTAGACACATATTCACATCGTTCCAACAGTGAAGCAGCATTTAGCCTGGTAAAATTCCCTGTGCAGTTCTGTTTCTGATCTTGAAAATACATACATATCCACCGTTTTGTTTGATGTTATCCACAGTGAGTCCCAGATCAAGTACGACCACTACCTGGTTCCTAATGCCCTGCTGGAGCATGGTCTGCTGTGTCTGGAGCAAGGCAGAAATGATGAGGCTGTTAAACTCCTAGAGGCAGCAAAGTAAGTGTTGCAAGCAGCACGCCATGTTCAAGTTACCCTAGTATCTCAGAGTATCTCAGATGGGAGTCTGCTTTCTGGTTCTGTTTTGAAGAAATTATAATTAGGACTTGTCCTTTATGTACATAGTGTGTGCTTATCAGACATCACATTGGCTGAATTTTTTTGCTGAAATGTCTGAGTGTAATTCATCTCCTGTAATTCAGGGGCAGTATGTTTAAACTTGGAGCTGGAATTCAAATAAAAGACAAAGCAAACTGTTTGTGAGGCATGCGTTGAGATGCATTGGTTTGTCACAGAGCTCCTGCATTAAAGATAAATGTGTATGTACACTGTAGTTGTGAAGGTTAACCCCAGTTGTGATTTCACATCGTTCTGGTTCTCCGTTTCAGGCAAAATTACAAAAACTACTCCATGGAATCACGAACACACTTCCGCATCCAGGCAGCTCTGCACAAGGCCAAGGGCACGGGGGAGAACGGGATCCTTGTGCCCTCCAGCCCTTAATGGCCAGACGAGGGCACACCAGACCCAGAGACAGCTTCCTGTTCCTGCAATCCCACAATGCACCACTCAGTCCAGCCCAGCCCAACGCAGCGCAGCACAGGGCAGCGGGGATGGACCTGACAGAGCCAGATCACTAAACAAACCCTCCTCTAAATTACTGACACCAACTCCACCCAACCAGCAGCCACATTCAGCAAGGCTGGCATCAAGTTCTCAGCCAGTGTCCCCTTCTTCACCTCAGTAGATATCAGAGATAAGACAATGAAATGACTCAATTTGAAGTCAGATGACACAAATTAGAATGAAGTTACATACTGACATATCATAAAACCAGATATGTTTGTGTCATATGATCCAATTTAACAAAACCCAACGTATTGCCTATAATGTGACCTTTACTTTACTCTGTCCTGTGCCATTGGACAAAGTTTTGATTGACATGTTTGTTAGTTATCATCTTTGTTTGAAGTTTTTGTTTTTGTTTTTTTTAAATCAAATGCTATGTGTCCAACTAAGATATGACTTCTGTTAAAGTCTTGGAGTCACTGTGTTTTACAGTGCACAATCTTTATTCAGTTTGAATCCTTCTCCCTTTCCCTGAAGCCCCGTTGGAACATTCTGGAGACACAAACTTAGTAATGTGGTATATTTTGTACAGTCTCTCTGTGAAGAAATGACTAAATCTCCACCACCACCATTATATCCTGGTGTATTCAAATTCATGGTCCCAAGTACTGGCTTCTGCACAGAGCTAACCATGCAAACTCTCCTGAGTCCAAAAATGTCTACCTGACTTAGGGTTAGGGTTCTTCTTTATGTTTTATATATTAAGTGCAAATGACACCTTTTACAAGAATTGTCCTGTTTTAAGAGGACAGATGAACGTGTCTTTTAGAAAGGCAGACTCCCCCCTTTTCTTCTGCTGGTGTGTGGGACAGGCTCCAACAGTACTTGAGTTTGAACAAACGGGCCATTCAGGCGGACCGAGGAAGGCCTGCTTGCTTGTCTGCCTGTTGCATCTTTAGTGTGAGAAGAAGCTTTGAGCGACAACCACTAGTCTTCCTGCTTTATAAACATCTTCTGCTACTCCTGTGTCAGCCATGCTAGACTAGAACCCCCTACAGAAGGACTTGTACATCATAGTTATGATCTTGTGTGTCTGATAATAATTTGTATATGACCAGTGTTTATATGTAATAACTGAAATGATAAGATAAAATAGGATTGCCTTTCCTGGTGTTTTTTTTTTTTTTTTTTCCCCCAGAGTTCAACAACAGAGTATCTCTGTCCAAGAGCGGCATATCTAAAAGCTGGGAGTTCAGCTGATGTCTCAAGTTGGTGTCTCAAGTGGAACTAGAGCACTGTTGATTTATTCATGATTGGGTTTGGGATTAAAGAAATTGACCAGGAGTCAATTTAGACTTTTTTTTTTTTCTTAACTGGTGGAGGAAATGTATACTTAATATTGTTTTATCAGCTGTCTCTGTCTAAAATACTCCAGTGACAAATCAGTTTTATTTTCCTGTAATATTCTATTAAGCTTTTTTCTCCTTTTCTTTAATTTTAGTGGTACAAAGAAATTCCAACCAAAATTAGTGGCACTGTGATGTTTACGATCAGCATATTCTATGGGGCATGACTACCGCTGAGCAGAACGACATTCCTGTACATACTGAATGTTTCTTTTGTAATTTAAGATGAGAAGATCAAATAAGTAACTTGAAAGCATCTCTCTTTGTGTGGGTTTTCTTCCTCATGTGCACGAAAATACAGTGTTTTTGTGGAACAAAAGGTGGCACTGCTAGGCAAACACCTGCACTCATCGATCTCTGCTGTGTGATCTAATCCACCAGACAAGAATACAGTGAAGTTATCTCATTTTGCTGACATGCACGCCAATGGCAGCCAGGGAGAAAAAAAGACAGGGGCATTAGAGGATAGTACAACCCATCACACCTCATTACAGATTCTCAATGAAGACAAACGGGGCTTCGAGGGGAGCACGGAAAGCAATAAGGAGGGGATGAGCGGGTGATATTTTTTAAGCCATATCAGTAACAGCAGGATTGCAGAGAAATTTCAAATACAGAGACATATAATTATCGATTTTAGCTCACTGTGTTTATGTTTTTAGCGAAGGCAATGTGATCACCAATCTGATTGGAGCTTCCTTGATGTAGCAGGGAGCTCATTGGTCGGTTCCGTGAGGGGGGCGGTGCTTCGTGTTGCTACATCACCACCTTCTATCGTTGTTCGGGAGCTGCAAAGTGGAAAGTCCCTGTCAAGGTATCTCCAGCTCACCACTTCGGGAATTAGGTTTGTCATTTTAAGTGCGGGATACCAACAATTCCGCCAGCGCAGCGCCTCGGGGGGCACACGTCCATGTGAACCCGTCTCAGCCGTCGCTTTAGCTGACGAGCAGCGTTAGGCGTTTTTACGAATGCTAGCCAGTGTTAGCAGGCTAGCTCTTTGTGTTGCTAGCTGATAGCTGAAGGATGTTTTGTTTTTGTTGAGCTGAGCAGCCCTCCCGTCGTCTGGGAGAGGAGATTTATCAGCTGTGCATGGGCAAAAAACCCACTCGGCTCTCTTCACGTCGCGCGTATTCACTGAAATATCAGTGAAGGTGGCCCGTGAAACCCACTTTGTAGTGAAGCGACCCACAGAGAGGAGAGTTTGAAGAGGACTGAGATGGGAAACTGTCTGAAATCTCCGACCTCGGATGATATTTCTTTGCTGCACGAATCTCAGTCGGACCGGGCCAGCTACGGGGACCCCGACCAGGAGCCACCGCCCCCCTATCAGGTAACTTTGGTCAACTGTGAACGGAATGACCAGCTGGCTATTGTTTTTATTTTATTCACAAAGCTAACAGCATTCAGGAAACCGTCTGGGCTTGAGATGCTTGGGTAATTTGTTGGTATGTGGCAGCTCTGGCCCAGTTCACCAATTTTTAGGCCATGACCGGCTTTTAGCAGGATATAGGTAACTTAATAGAGAAGGAGAGGACAGGACATGCATGCCGAGGAGATATGAGAAGGTAGGCCTGCTGTTTACAGATCCAACATCCCCCTTGTCCAGCACCAGCAAACCCAGCCCATTGACCCCGTTCACTACTGGTTTTGACACTAATCCCCTTTGTTATGTCCGAAAGTCCTGTCTCTGTGTGTTATTTCACCGCAGTCATTAAATGATTCATCTCTCATTGATATGATCGCAGCATAGTATCTTTGTCTTCATTTACCGCAATGCAAGTTTCTGTTCTGGCTTTAATTGAGTATGAAATAAAAGCACATGTAAATATTATAGTTGAGTTCAACTCAGCTCTATTTATTCACAGAGCCATGAAGGAAATGTGTTTTTTAGAAATGGGATTTTTATAGTCTTGTAAAGGGAGGGCTGTCACAACTTTGTCAGCTGGCTGTTTCAGTGATCTCCCCAGGGCAACAATTTTGTTTGTAGATTACATATTTCCAAAATGACCTCATCCACAGACCATGCTGTAACCTTCAGTATGATGACTGGTGTTACTCTGGCCCTGTATGTTTTTCTGTGTTAAGAAGTGGCTGGCATGCTTACATAAGGCCTTGGCACAGAGTTTGTTTGTTAGTGGGTTAAGTAAAGCCTTATCTGTAGATTAAAGATATGTGTTTTTTTTAAAGCTTGGGAAACTGAAGGCAGTCTCAGCATAGCAAGAGCGCTCTGTCTTGGCTTATTGGAGAAGGCACCTAATAGTTACAGTCATGGCCTAAGCCTACTAGATCCATCAGATTGAATTTACCAAGTGCAAAAGCTCAGGAAGTTTTAGTTACAGCAGAGCTGAAAACAGGTCTGCCAGTCTGCTCGAAGTGAGGAATGTCAGCCTTTGTTGTCTGCTGGTCTTCAAGCCTCATGATCTGATGTGCAGCCATTTTGGGAAACGGTTTGTGGAGAGCATGGTGTAAAGCTAATAACTAGCTACTCACTCCAAAGCTGCTGGCATAAATGAATATCTTCACTTGTATATCTACACACTTGTTATGTACTTTCTTACTCAAAGCACAGTGATGGGAAATCTTTGGCAAAATCAAGAAACTGAAGGAGATTTTTTACATATGTTTAACGTGAAATGAATGGTGAAATGTGAACACTCAACAATCATTTGCAAAGCAGACTTGATTTTGCTAACTGCATGTTGAAGACATTAAAATCACTGATGATTGGCTTGCTCTGCCCAGCTCTGACCATTAGCCACTAGTACATCTTGACCAGTCACCAGTGGTGGTGTGGATAGTCTGTTTTAGCCTTTAACATGAGGTACCATTATTGATTTGGTCATCAGAAGTGTTCCCTTGGTAATTTCTCTACAGGTAATGACTATCAGTCGCTGTCAATTTGTTACTCTGACCGTCACTGTCAGTGATTATCAGAATGGAGTGTAATACACAGAAGGGATGCATCAGGGAACAGTTAGAGATAACAGCTTAATTGGGGCCATGATTCCTTGTTAAACATTTATTTCTAGGTCTTGCTAAGACTATGTCATGTCTGGTGTGACAGCGCTGTGTAATTAGGCTAAGCCATCCAGCCCTTGTATAATAGAAAGGAGACAGAATGATAAATGACACATGAACCTAAACTTGCTGAAGACACTGATTCGCTTGTTGAGAAGAACTCTGAGGAAACTTTCAGCTGTTTAGAGAGTCTTAATGCAACCAACTAGTTAGAGCCTGCCTATAAAGGTCTCTTTCAGACCTGTCAGTTCTAAAAAAAAAAAAAAAAAAAAAAAAAAAAAAACAATCCTTTCATTTTAGATCAGTGACCACAGTGATCAGCACCTTTCATATCTCAACCCAGTCTGAGAACACAGGAGACATTTTTTGGACCTGAGGCACAGCTCAGCTCAGTTCACTTTGAAAGTCCTTGGTGTATTTAAAGAGGGACTAAATGGGACGGAGGTTAGGGGAATGCGGGTTAAAAGCTTGTCAAAAACACACTGAGCCAATGTATTCACTGTGGGCCTGATATGTTGACAAATGATAATAATTTTAACATGTTACAAGTTGAAACCATTTGAACTTTTTTTTGTACAGAAGTATACTCATCAACTGTTCATTGTCTCTTCAGAGACCATGAAGGCTGCTGCTTTAGAGACGCTCTACCTGCCTGTTTTCAAAAACGCCCTGTCTCTGTTTCACATTCCAGTTGGACAAACAACAGAGAATGACAGATCCACTCCGTATACAGACTGAGTTCATTTCATCCATTTCTGTCTGGCCGCACCCTGAGGCTTGAATAACCCAGTTTCTGCTTAAGTTCCAAAAGTAGAGTAGTAGCACTACATTTCAAATCTTAGGTTAGCATAGGACCATGTTAACTTAGTGCTTTTCTATTGTCAAAAGTTTAAAAGAATGCAGTGACACACATAATCGCACACTTTTTTTTTTTCCAATGCAGACTGTCAGTTGATATTAATTTTGCCCTTACAGTGTACATGAAACACTTTGCATGCCCCTGGTCAGACACTCATAAATGTCAGCTCCTCCCTGAGCCTGTCTGGCCGGCTGCCTCCCATCAGACTGTGTTTCCTGGGAATCTGGCATCAGCGGTGATTCAGAGGAGGTGGAATTCCAGCATCTGGAGCTGAGCTGCCCTCATTGGGCTGGGGGCTGCATGTGGTGCCGTTGTGTAATTTCCTGCCTGAAAAGATGTGGTGCACAGACAGGCTTTTTCTGTACTAAAAGGCTTGTTTGAGTCATAGGTCTAACAAAGAAAGGGTCATACAAGGACCCCGGTTCCCAAAAATGAGGCACGCTGGCCTTACGGATGGACGGACAGATGGACGGATGGTGATAAGCTAAGTGGATGAGATCAGTCCTCCGAGCCCACCACTTAGGCTAGCAGACCATTTAACGTCTTGTCAAAATGATTTCAAAGTGTGTGTGTGTGTGTGTGTGTGTGTGTGTGTGTGTGTGTGTGTGTGTGTGTGTGTGTGTGTGTGTGTGTGTGTGTGTGTGTGTGCGTCTGTATACGTCTCTTGTCTCCCTTCACTTTAGGAAGCTACAAAGTGGAGGGAAGTGCAGCTCTGTTTGTGGTTCAGATGCCGTGAAGGGAGTTGGTGTGCCTGTATGTATCTGTGTGCACAGATGTGTGTGAGCGTTGCTTACAGCGGAGTTGTGTGTTGTGTGTGGTGATTTGGAAAGCAGCTGGTGAGAAGAGTGCTGACTCATCGCTGAGGGACTGGGCTACAGGAGATAAGGCACCCTTGTGTGTTTGTATTTGAGAGGGAGGGAGTTGGTGTGTGTGTGTGTGTGTGTGTGTGTATGGCCCCCTGGTATGACTAGAAATGTCCCTCGTCCCACTAAGAGATGGGAGCAATGGCCGGAGTTTTTATTGATCACACTCAGTCTGGCGCAGATGCCATTATGCTGTTGTCAGCTTGCTTTATGACCTGACTTCATTGGCCCAAACACCTTGTAGACATGAAAAGACCCACTTGGTGTGTGTTTTTGTGTGTGTTTTCATGTATCTACACTTTCTTCTTTCTTAATACAGCCCCCTTTCGGTGTTTCTCACACTTACTTTGTGTGGGCATAACGACTGAAGGGTAGAAAGTGATCTAAGACACAGCAAGGCAGCGGCTGCTTCTTTAGTCGAAGTCAAGACTAAATCTCCCTTCAGAGGGGTTAGCAGTCCTGGGGAATACACACACACACACACACACACACAGACACTCACACACAAACACAGTGTTGCATAGCAGAGAGTCTATCACCCAGACAGGCTGCCGTGAAGATGAGAAGGCTAGTTGTCAGCAGTTTGCTTTGAGCCCAGCCAACTCAGTAAGAAGAACTGAGGCAAGTTTACTTTGGAGGTGCTTTCTAATTAGCTGTCAAACCTGGAGAGCAGAGGAGAAGCGAGAAAGCATGGGAGTGAGGGAGGAGAAAAGATGAAAAATTAAACTAGAGTGGTTTTCTGAGTGGGTGAGCCTGCACTGACCCTAAGCATGGGTCTGTTTCGGGACACTTACATGAGTGCAGCTAGGGACAACACACTAGGGCTGACCCCTTTTGGTCGATCACTCAATTAGCCAGACAGGGAGCAGTCTTGGTTGACCAAGATTGTAGCTGGTGGACCAGTAACCCCTGTTGCTGGATGGCGAATGTCTGCACAAAAGAAAAGAAACAGTATCCTGATTGTAAAAGGTTGATAAACCCAGTTAAAAACAAACATTTTCTTATTTAGCATTTTCAGTCGTATCAATATCATCCACCACAATTTGAGAGTTCTCAAAGTCAAAATGGAGTTTTAAGGGCTGCATTTTCTACAGTAGTCCATTTCAGCAGCACTAGATGGGCTTTAATTCACCTTGTTGGGTAATAATATTGTCTGGACCTTGGTAAGACCAACCAACTGTCCAGCAAAGTGAAATATCCTGCTATCACTGCAACAATATGTGGAAATGTTTTCATAGCTAAAATTTCAGTTGAGCTCACTTGCTGAACACACTTTGGAGGCTTGTAGTAGTAGAGATGGTGTGAGATAGTGACGCCATTGCTAGTTAAAGCTCCATATCAGACTGAAGCGCTTTGCTAGCTCTAACCTTTACTGATAACAGTAGATTGGAAAAGTAATCCTAGATAATGGTGGATTTATGTCCAGCAACAGCACAAAATTGGTGTGCCAACAGGTACTGTTTGTTGAGACGAGTGGAAAATAACAAGTGCAGTTGCAGAGTCAATCAAACAAGGTTGGGACGAATAAAAACTGAGGCCATGTTGTGATGGGATCGCTCCACTCTTACATGTGGAAGTAGCTTTTAATCCCCTGCAAAACCAATGGTTAAATTCAGGAGAAATCAGCTGATAGAGCTGTTTTATTAAGGACAGATGCTCGTAGCTTTATCATGTTATTTGTTTTTATTACGGCAGCAAAAAGATTTTAATGAAAAATTACATATTTTTATGTTACCACCCCTTTAAAGTTTTGCAGTTGGTTGACGTGAGAATTCTTAACTAAACATACCTAGGTATGAGGGGGTGATCAGTCAGTTCTTCAGTGGTAAAATATGGGATTCGGTCAACCAAAGAAATCTTTAGCTAGGGAGAGCCATACAGAGCATGTATATACAAAAGTAACAAAATGTGTCCGATCACAGATGTGTTTTATTAATTGTAAACGCTGCTGTGGTCTACTGGGGGTTTCACAGCTTCTGTTCAGGTGTTTGGAGGGGTGGGGGGCAGCAGGAAGACTGAGAGACTTCCTCATTTTGTTCAGATAACAGTAATGTGTTGGACAGATCAGTTCAGACTGAAGCTCTCTGTTTTCCCATCAGGCACGAGTGAGTCATTGAGATCAGAAGTGGTCTCGCTTTTAGCCATGTAAGGCAGCGCTCCACCCCAACAGGGAGCCCTTATGACGAATTACCTACTGCTTAGTCCTGATATGGTAACTGGAACACAGGGGGACAAACAAGCTATTGTGCTGCAGGTCAGTGACACAGTCTGCTGGCGCTGGCTGACACTTGGTGCTAGTCGGCCACACAGAGGCTGCTGTTCCTGAACGTTCCCCACCAAGGCCAAGACTCAAATGACTGCCACTGAATCCTCCTCTTCTCTCCTCTCCTTGACTTTTCACAGACTCCAAGTCCTTGCCTGTCATAAAGTTACCGGAGCGGATCAGAGGGATCAGCATGTGTTGTTTTTGTTAATATTTTCAAGAAATAAAACCAATAAAAGGCTTTTGGTGTTTGTATGAGTCTATGGAGCCTGGTGCAGGCTGTCACTGCTCATTGTAGCTCATTTTCATTGGCTGCCACTACTGAGGCACAGTTTCCTATTGGCTGATAGCAAAAAGGCGGTAGGAGTTCAGCATTGTTTATGTCTATTTATTTGTTTTTACACTCAAACCGCACTTGTTTGGGGTGCCCCAGTAGCTCACCGGATAAGAGCGTGCACTATGTATTAAGGTTGAGTCCTGATCGCAGCGTCCTGGGTTCGAGATCAAAATCAGGCCATTTGCTGCATGTCATCCCCTCCCTCTCTCCATCTCTCCTGTCTCTCTCTACTGTGACTGTCAAATAAAGCAGAAATGCCAAAAAAAAAACTGCACCTGTTTGTTTTATTTCCACCAAGAAATTTTATCGATCAGAACCTTAAAGTAGTTGCTGTACACGTGAAACTAGACTGCTTCTTGCTTCTTTATGCGTTTGTGTCTCCGTGCTATGGTTTATATTCTGAGCCTTTACAGAGGCATTGACTTAATGCTTTTATCAGACTGATGAAATAGCCTAATGTAATTCACACACACATACCGTTACAGTGTCAGCCTTTCCTTTTATCACATCAACAAACACATCCTGTGATACTAATGTCCATCCTCCTCCTGATGTTGTTGGCTTGCTCAGCTGTGTGTGTGTGTGTGTGTGTGTGTGTGGTGCATGCCTGCTGTATTGTGTGCAGGTGTCTGCAGTTTTTTGTTACTCTGGAGTCACAGGGTTAAGATTTCAGACCCTGCAAGCGCTTCGGTTTCTGGTGTTGTTTCCCAATAAGTGGACACTGATGCTGCTTAGGTTGCGCTAAAGTCGTCAAGTAGGGCACAGAGATGTTTCCTGCAATGGGTATGGATGATTTTTGGTGGATTCACCAAGGAAAATAGCCATTACAAATTTTTTGAGATTAAAAAAAATCTCATCACGCTGACTGTGTGGATCTGGCATGGTTTCCATTTTTTTTTTATGAGACCATCTCCGACACCACACACACACACACACACACACACACACACACACACACACACACACACATTCACACATACGGATGTTGGGCTTTGTTGATCAGGCTTTCCCTTTACAACACTGGTAGAGAAAGCTTCATTGTGAAGCGAGTGATGGTGTGTGTCTGTAAGTGTGTGTGTCTGTGGTGACCAGAGCTGTTGTGCTTGTTATTGAGCTTGTGGCTGAGACTGCATTTGTCTTCTACTTTTCTTCTCTTCTTTTGCTGTATTTCAATTAGTGATGAGAGTAGATAGGGTAACTATCTCCCTTCACTAATCTCTCTCTCACTCACTCTCTCACTCTCTCTGTCTGTGTGCACTACTCATTCTGTCTTCCTCTCCCTTCCTTTTCTCCACAAGCAGGCTGACAGTCTCTGCTGCTGTGTGCCTGGCTCGACTGCCTGCAGCATGCTCGGCAGAGGAGACCGAGGACAGTTCTTCAGCTCATCAGGCTCCCTACTCTGTCCCTCCTGCCTGCCTTATCACCCTGCCACCCCCTGCTCTTATCCACTCTCTCACTGTCTCTTCCTGCTGTCCTTCTGGTCAACTCAAGGTCACCTAATGAGCAGTTGTTACATCCCAGCTGATGGGAGCAGGGAAAGGCATATGACAACAAAAACACTGCTGACTGCTGCACAGTTGGCCACCCTGGTGCGCGCGCGCACACACACACACACACACACACACACACACACACACACACAGACACACACTACAGCTGCCGCCCCCACTCCCTGCAGCCCCTGTCTGCAGCTTTATTCGCACTGCCTGGCTGCTGTCTGTTTTTGACACAGACAAGGGGTGTGTCTGTCAGGGGCAGACTGGCCCAGCCCTTTGACAAAGCCTCAGCTGCTAAAACCATGCTGACTCATGGCTTTGAATGCTGCTGTGCTGAGAGGCTGGCTGCTAGCTGGCCCAGTCACCATTGTTGTTCATGGACTTTGAGTGGTGACCCAGCCAGCTAGGGCAGTACGTCTGAATGCCACAAGTTCTCCAGCAAGAGAAAAACACGGAAAATGAGTGTTGCTTTTCACCACTAATCTCAGATAAAAATCTTTTGAGTTCAGAAACTTTTCAGGGACTAAAAACAGACCCATGTTCAAATAATGACATGCACTTCGATTGCACATGAACTTAAGATAATACAGTTGATTTTCTATACATTAGAGTTTACAACCGAGATGGAATTGTGGGGCAGTTTAAATAATTAAAATATAGCCTATATAACTAGTGCAATATAATCTATATAACTAGTGCTAAAAAACAAGAGCTAAATAATAATAAATGGGCCATGGCTTATGCTGTGTAGAAATGAAAACTATGTATCATGCTTTACTTAAAGTAAAACAAAAGACAAAATGGCATGAGGTTTTCCCATGTTATTCTTTTCATCATCAATACTGTTATGCCCGTATGATGCTAATGGAGTTAGAGCGTAGCCAGCTGCAGAAGGCTGTAGTTATACCATGCTGCTGCCAGTTCATAGGTGTATCTGTGTAAGTGTACCAGAGCATTAAGAGAAAAGTCACTCAATCAACCTACAGTAATCAGGCTACAGAGGTGAAAAGTGCTATCTGTGACTACTGTCTTAAGCCATAAATTTCTGTTCTTAAAAAAAGCTTAATCTTACCTATACAAATATATATAGTCAGGTGTATTAGGAATAAAACACATCCTTTTCAGTAGACTCAGAGGTTACCATTTTACAATACGTAGAAACTAACCTGGTTAGGCCTATCTTTCATCTTCTGTCTGTCGATGTCAGTTGTCTCCGAGGTAGTTTTTTTCCACTGCCTTTTCTGATCACCCACATGTCAGTGAAAACACTGAAGTTTGTATTTTTGTGTTTGTGTCTTTTGGAGCCCTAAAGAAGCAGTCCATGTTCAGCTCAGTTCTTTTTGAGAAGGCTGACATGGAGCTGTGCTAGCTAACTCGCTGTGTCTTATGTAAACATACATACTTTTTTTTGGCTGAAATGACAGTGAGTGAGCAATGACTTTTATTTTATTGTTATTGTTATTATTATTTTTGTATTTTCGTGTGGCAGTGTTCCTTCTTGTCATACAGTCAGAGCCTACACACTTCAGATAATGAAGGAGCTCAGTGGTTAACAGTAGACTGGCTTGATCTACGACCTGGTTGGTTGTTTTTTCCTCTCAGTTGCCTGAGCTGAAGGTATGAGAGGGGGGGGAGGAAGAGGGGGGAGTTAATGCACTGAATGATGGAGGGAAAGGAGGAAGTCCACGCCATGGAGCAAGAGATATGCGAATGTGAGGTTGAACTGAGGGAGGAGGGAAGGGAGACGATGGGGCAGAAGCACTGTGATAGAACTCAAAGTAAGAGGGGCGAGTGTGGTTTAGGCCCAATCCCAGTGTCCCCCCCTAAGGCCTAAGCCCTGAACCCTCACAGACTTAACTGACATCACCTGGTGAGTGACTGAGTGCCAGAGGCTGCAAGGGCTCCAGATGAACAGGAATGGGACATCACATTTCCACATATCACGTTATCTTGACGAGGAAACGAGTGATGAATAAACTTAGGAGTCTAATATAGGATATGTTTGCTTTTCTCTGATTTCATGCGTTTTTTATGTAACATCTTAAATCCTTGTTAATGTAGTGTTTCTTTGTAAATTTAGGCAGATATGAAAACTTCTTTTTTTTCTTGTAATAGGGTTGGTTGGTTCTTCCATGCTTGTTTGTTTACCGCTTCTCTATCTTCTTCTTTTTTCTTTTTTTTTTTTTTTTTAACGATTTTGGGCTTCCCCTGGCTTCCCCATGTTTCACATCACACCACAATGAACTGTGGGTATTTCCCCCAGGCAGATGCAGACTTATGTAAAGTGTGCAATAAGGGCTCAAAATGTGAGCCCTCATGCACTTGACGATTTGACAGTGGGACACCCCAAATCCCTCACGGACTTAGCGGGAGCACACCTCAAAGTCTGTGAGTCTGTGATGGTGGACATTGGGATTGGGCCTGAGAGAGGAGGATGAGGAGATGAGAGAGAGCCACAGTGATCACTGCCTAATCTTCCCTGCATTTGCATGAACTATTTGTTGTATATTAACTTTCATATTAATGTAATTTAATCAAATGTCAAAACTGCAAAAACGAAAGGTCAAGCTCACTTATAAATGCAAATCTTACAAATGTAAATCTATGTTCAGATCATGTATGTCATGCATTTCCCCCCAGAATCATTTAGCCTAATCATTTGCTTTGCTTTGATGACTTTGCTGTTTTCTGTCTGTGCTGGAATATGAAGAGTGTGTCAGCAAAATATGTTTCAAGACTGAGTCAGCAAAATGTCATATTTTTAACTCTTTGTAAGCTCCGCTACCCTGTTTCGGACTTACTATGCATGGCTTTTGAAAACATCTAAATCAGAGTTAACTAGTGTAATTGTTGCTTTGAAGCCATTTTAAGTATTGTGATTTGTTGCTTCTATATCTTTGTTTCACTTTCATGTGATTCAGTATAGTGTGATGATATTATGACTTAAGTCGGGGTGCAGTGAGGTATGTTTTATGTGTGACTCACTACAATCTGACACTGAAACCTTGTTGGTTACGTTCTGATTCTATTGCTTTCATTACACTTGGAGTTTTTGAACACCAACTCATCGAGCCCTTTTTACTGGCTATCTTCCTGTCTGATTCTCTACGCTCCTGCCTCTGGCTCATTTTCAGCTCATACACAACACAGCCGACGGCTCCCTGTCAGGTTTAGGCTTGATTTTAAAAATTTACTTATCACGTCACGTTATGCCAAGTCTGGCACCAAGCTGCATTACTGAACCTTTAATCCCCTATGAGGTGGAGACCAGCATGAGATCCTCAGGCAGGGCTCTTGTGACTGTCCAGCAATCTTTGATGTGCATTAAAGACCTAAGAACATAGGCTATCATCATCATCTTCTGTGTGTGTGTGTGTGTGTGTGTGTGTGTGTGTGTGTGTGAAATTTTCAACTCCTCTTTTACTTGAATACTTGTTTTTATTAGAGCAAGTGTATTGCTTTGGCCTTGCCTTCTGTTTCATTGCCTTGACTTCTTTTGGTACTGTGAAGCACTTTGTAGACTGTTTTGGAAAAAGTGCTACATAAAATAAGTTTTATTGTTATATTTATTATTTAAAACAACCACTGCTGACAAACACAGTGAAAGCCTTTAGACTTGTCACTCTTCACATTCAGTCTTAGTTTGTGTAAATCAAAGGGAGTTTCCTGTTAACCAGAGCATGGAGGAACAGGGGAAACTGGCTTCTTTGAAGTTTAGTGCACAGCAGCTTCCGGAGTATTCTACTAACCGTACCACAAAGTGAAATTTTAGGCTTGATTGATCATATTAACGGTTGATTTTCTAATAAGGTGAAGCTCTCCCAGGGAAGGTGAAAGTGAAAGTTAGCAGGGTGTCTGATTCTGCTATAGAGATTCCCCAGAGCTGTTCCCGTCCCGTGGTGATCAAATTCAAGTCAGGTCAAGCCAACTATCCAACTTCTCACTTATGCTTCTAATGGTGTCAGTAACAGGCATTTCCCATCTCCAGGCAAGCCAATTCAAAATGCCCATGTAGCTTTCTGCTCTACCAAATGGATGGGCATGGGGAGATACTGCCACCTACTGGCTGACATTCTCCCCACAAAACACTGTCAGGAGTTGTTTGTTTTTGATTATGTCACCATCGATTACATTACTCATTGACAAATAGTCATTATGAGTATTTCGGTCATGCAAGCCTTCTCTTAGAGACAGCTAATTATATTTATGTGCAAGCTGAAAAATTGTGAATTGTGAAACCGCCTCGCAGTCAACTGAGTAGTTTCAGTGTGTAATAAGCTGAGGTGAAAGCTCCCCTTTAGGGTGAGCGATTATTGACACAGTGAAGCTTATCACTGCTGCATTGGTGTGCCGTGGCATTCTTCTTCTCAGTGTTGAAACAAACTGCTTATATCCTAGTTCAGACAGCTTGTCCTTAGGTTAAATATGCAGCAAACCAAAGGGAAATTTTCATGTTAAGGTGGTAATTTATTCTGCCAGTGCTAGATGGTGGTTCTGTCTGTCTGTTTACTGTCAATTGAAGAGCTCCAATGTAAACAAGGGCGTGGTTTTTCTGTTTCAAAATAACATTTTATATTGTTAGAATAAAGGGTGGAGATAGGTTGGGTAAGTCTGCTGTTTAGGAAAGAGGAATTCTAGCCTATAAGCAAGACAAAGTGTTTCTTCACAATCATCTCTACGGTTTTACATCCCAGTTCTCTCTCCAGTTTTGCTCACTGGATCTGTATACTGATTTACTCTTCACTCAGCATGAATTTCATTGATATATGTGAGAGCTGCTGAGTCTGTAAAACAGGTTTGCTCCAGAGGGGTGTGTGTGTGTGTGTGTGTGTGTGTGTGTGTGTGTGTGTGTGTGTGTGTGTGTGTAAATCATTTGTAGTACTTCTCTCTGTATGCATATTTATTTACCAAACAAAATCATGTCAAAGAATTTGATCAAGGTTGACTTGATTACTGGTAAGAGCCCTAACCTCTGGCTGCTTGCAGGAGCAGATCCGCGTGCCTGTGTACCACCCGACACCCAGCCAGGCCCGGCTTGCCACCCAGCTGACAGAAGAGGAGCAGGTCCGCATCGCTCAGCGCATTGGACTCATCCAGCACCTCCCCAAAGGCGTGTATGACCCGGGACGGGATGGCTCTGAAAAGAAGATCAGAGAGTGAGTAGAAACACTCGGCTGGCAGACCCAGTTCTGACAGTTTTCATCTTATAGCAGCTGGGAGGGTGCCTCAGCTGGGTGATGCTTATTGAAGTTTGGTCTGAAGTTGAAAGTCTGAAGTTGAATTATCTAAATTCAAGGACTTAGTTCGATCCCTGTCACAATCAATAAAATAATTTTCTTCACATCTCATCTCTTCTTTACTTGTGAACTTTTGCTGAAAGAAAGTACAATTTGTATTGTTATGAAACTTCCTCACAACTTTATGTCATGCTCTTATATGCATATATATTCACATGATGTCATCGCATGCGGTGCGTGCACCTAAATAGTGTGCAAACAGTGAAATTACTCATTTCATTGGGGTGCTGCGTAATATTATAACTTTTACATGACCCTGTCCTCTTTAGCCAGAGTAACCTGTAATTGGCGAGAGAAAACTTTTAGCTAATTACAGAAGAGATCCAACAGAAACATTTCGTGAAGAGACTGATCACCAATGCAATATATAAAAACTACAAACTATTAACTAATTCTACTATAAAATCAGTATAGAGAGTATAGAGAATAATTCAGCATTTGTGTTATTGCTTTTGGTAGAGCTGTAACTAATGATTACTTTCATTATTGATTCATCTGTCATCAATCAACATTCATCTGTTGATTATTTTCTCAAAAAACAAATTGTTTGGTTCATAATATGTTAGTAAATGGTGAAAAATGAAGTTCACAGTTTCACATAGATTTTTTTGTTTTGTTTTGTTTTGTTTTTGTCCCAACCAATAGTCCATAACACCAAGTAATCCTTGAAATATTCACATTTCAGAAGCTGGAATCAAGAGAATTTGGAAATTTTCTTCTTTAAATGACCAAAAAATTAACAAACATTGATGATCAAAATTGTCGGTGATTAATTTATTATTCAACTAATCGTTGCAGATCTAGCTTTGTGTGTGTGTGTGTGTGTGTGTTTTGTTTTTTGTTTTTTTCTGGCTTGAGCACAAGACCTTTTAGCCTTGGAAGCTGAATAGCCTTGCAGCAGTGGTTGCCAGCTCATAGCACTGTCCCCATCATGTAGCAGTTGAATGTGTGTGTGTATGTGTGTGTGTGTGTCTGTGTGGGTGGATGGGTGGAGGGTTTAAATTCCAAATGGGGTTTTTTGTTCCAATCAGAGACAGAGACAGGCCAGAAAGAGAGTTTTGAGCAATACATCTGAGCACAGATTTGGCAAAGTAATCGTTGAGTCACTGGCATTCATCAACAATCCTGCCAGCCCCCACTGCAATGATGTTACAGTCATTTTGTGCTGGGGGCCAGTCAAAATCTAAATGTATTTTCTCATTCAATGACAAGCCAGGTTGCCTTACTGAAACTGTATTCTCCATAGAAGATAATCAGGCTTCTCAACCAGGAGACCAGAGAGCTGAGATCAAGAGTGTTTTTTTGTTGAGCTGAATGTCTCTGTGTCCCCCTGTGCAGGTGTGTGATTTGCATGATGGACTTTGTATACGGAGACCCCATCCGGTTCCTGCCCTGCATGCACATCTACCACATGGACTGTATAGACGACTGGCTGATGAGGTCCTTCACCTGCCCCTCCTGCATGGAGCCTGTGGACGCCGCACTGCTCTCTTCCTATGAGACCAACTGACACACACACACACACACACGCCCACAGACACACACATGCCCACAGATGCAGAGTGGACGCACACACAAATGTACTCTCACAGACGGACATGCACACACCCTCCAGCCTGTTCAGCAGAAACGCTCAATAGACTGGCTTTGGTCAGAGTTGGTGATGTAAGACGCTAAATCAAAGCGATGAGGTAAGGAGGCATGATGAAGACGGGTGTGTGGGTGTGTGCGTCTGCGCTCTTTGTTAGGCCTGCTGGACAGGATTGCATGTGTGGAAAGGAGTCAAGGGATGAATAGAAAGGGCAAGAAAGAAAGGACAAGCAGGAAGCTGTGGGAGGGAGGGAGAAAAAAAACAGCAAATGTGTGAGGACAAGTTTCAAGGGCAGAAGTCATCAGAAATGGAATGACTGTTAATTCTTATGAACATTTTCAACATCCGCTTTTATACATGCACACACACTCCCACACTTCCTTTATTTACTCACTGAGGTGGATTCATCGTCAGGCTGCATATTGTGTTTCTTGGACCACTCAAGCCTGATTACTGGAAGTCCACAGAGCAAGAAAAGGGGTGGGAGGCATGAGGAATGCCTCTCCTGGTATCCTAGGATGCTCCAGACATTTTGATCTGCCTGCTACATACTCCTATCTGCTGCAAAGACTGCCAGAGACGCAGATCTCTGATTTAAAGACAGCTAAAGAGACAGCCGTCAGAGCTCTGCCTCGAACAAGCAGATGTCTTCTGCAGACGTTATGATAGGCCTCCTCTTGTCTTCTACACACAGGCTACAAGCTGTCTGTCTGTATAGATCTTGTGTGAGAAATATAAGATTGATTGGTTGATTTCACTGTCCTGTGGCTTTGTGAAGTCTGTTTTGTATTTGTTTTGTGAGTCGTCATAAGGGCTCTGTCAAACCAATATTTACCAACAACACAGTAAAAAAAAAAAAATAAATAAAATAAAAAAACAGCAGACCTTTCAAAAGGAAGTGCGTGCTTTAGTCACTAATGTGATGTATAGCTGGCATACTGTTGCTATCGAGCTACGTGCTCTTCATGACCTGCTGAGTCACAGCGAGTTCTCAAATTAATGGCCAAAGCACAAGCAGTTTTGTAGATCAGCTATCAACTGAGCGGCATGCTTGCCGTTCATGCAGACGGGAGAGATATTTGCACTTCTTCATTGGACTCATGAGAAGAGTTCAGCATATGCATTCAGTTCAGTTTTTTCTTTTGTGTGGTTTGTTTCAGCCACATGCCCATTATCAGTGCAGTGTTTTTCAAACCTCAGCAATGATAGCCACAGTCTCTCACAGTGTCCCCAAGAGTGGCTCGTGGAAGTTGTAACTGGTGTTGTGAACTAAACTACTGACTGAACTCCACAGTTGGGACCCCTGATATATAAACTACGAATCCTACAAATTCTAAGGACGAGTGTTTGACTCTAGAAGAGCTTCGAAGAGGCAGAGGTGCTTGCATTCATAAAGCGTCGCTTCAGGAAGCATCCTGCCCTGTGGAAGGAGGCAGTTGGCTCAACCCCAAAACCAGTCCTAAAACAAACACCCATGGAAGCAACGGTTAATGCTGGCACCTGCTATTATGAGGATATAAGTAAGAAACAGAGACATTGGTCATGGGTTGAGAAGATATGAGATAGGTTTGACATGATGTTGAGTGAGCCTGTGTGTACAAGTGAGGATGTACATTTACACAATGTGATTATACATTGCTGATGATATGCTCCCCCCTGTTTAGAAAGTTTTTCATAAAGGAGATACTATCATTTTTTGAAAGGGGTTGAAAATTATTTTATGCTACATTACACATTGAACTGGAGGCCTCAATCTACATGGTTTTCTTGTCACACTCTAAAATGTCTATAGCCCAGTTCACCCAGTTTACTATAAAAGCACAAAGACATGCATTTATATTTTCTTTCTCCCTGGTAGCTTTGACATTTAAGACTGAATTATGCAGGACATATTGTAGTACAAATATTACTCATCTTAGCTCCCCCTTTATAGAGGGCATGATACAGATATGACACTGAGTGTGAAAACACGCCTTTAGTGATGTGTGTGTGTGTGTGTGTGTGTGTGTGTGTGTGTGTGCGTGCGCGCGCGCGCGCGCGCGTGTGGGGCGTGCACGCGTACATGTGTGTCTTTGTAGTAGGCCTTATTGCCTCTGTAAGTGTGCATGTTTAGGAGAGATAGGCGGGGGTGGAGGTGGCAGTAAGCACCTTGGTTTTTGCACAGTACTTTTCTCTACTCTTCTTTCTCTATGTTGTACATTTTCTCCATCATCGAGGTGGAGCTTCATTGCCTTAGGTTACATGTGAATGAGGGTTGTTATCGGCTGCTAATGTGTGGAGAAGAGCCCAGCTAACTATAGAAAAAGAAAAAAAAAATGCCGTATGATACACAGACAATTTTGTTTGCAAATGCTGCTGGCAAGCCGGCAATATGCAATAGTGCTGGATAATTACACAATCATTGTACATGTCATATTGTGAAGAATAGGTTTGTGCTGAAAAGTGTCCAATTACATTGTCACAGAACAAATAAATAAACTGTCAGTGTATCATGATGTTTGGAATGGATTTCTGTCAGATCATCTGCCTTTCTCCCTGAAATTGACTGGGATTTTGCAACTGGTTCCTGCTGGTTTCATCTGCATCCTGCACCAAACCTCTGGTATGACAGCTGACCAAGTAACCACAAGCATGGGCGATGGATGACAGCTTTGGATACAAGGGCAGAAGGCCAAACTTCTTTGTTGAGTGAAGGAGGTTTTGATCTCAGTCTGGACCCAATAAAGGCTGGGCTGGGCTCAGAAATTGAGGGATTGTAGGGATTGTGAAAGTTAAACAATGTGATTGTGTATGTGTCTTTCACAGCCCCAAAATTAAAAAAAAAAAAAAAAAAAAAGAAAGAAAGTGTACCTTAAAATGGAATTAGCATGCATATCCTTCCTGAAGCTAGAATCCAGAAATTACAACCTTTTCCCACCTGATTAAGACAATTTTCTGCAGCTCCTCTGTACAAATGAATAGGCACTTTGTGAAGTCATACTGTTTGCACTTTCATAGGCAAATAGGCTTAACAATGTACAGTGACAATGAAAAAGCTCTACAAATTGTCTGACCACAGCCCAAGTCCTGGCTCTTTCTTTAAGCTTTAGAAGGGACATTTATAAAATAAAATCTAGACTGACATGTCCACATTCACAGGAATGACATGTGAATGCTGTTTTAGGGTGCATTTTTCCTTTAATTACAGGACTGAACAGCAAGGGTTGCTGATACGTGTATGGGGTATGTGTGTTGATATGTTTGTGTATGGATGCTTGTTAGACTTTCCTTGTTTGTAAGCATACATATGCATATGATATGTACTACAGGCAAATAATAAATAGATAATGCAACGGAAAACTTAATTTTAGTCAGTGTGATTTATTTCCCGTCAACACTAAAAAGAAGAGGAAGAGTGTTAGTTTCATTTTTCACTGTAAAAATCAGTGTTTCATATTACAGGGTTGTTTTTCAGTTATGAATCAGTGCAAATTCAATAAAAGATCCTTGGCACTAGTAGCAGTTTAAAAAAAAAAAATAGAAATTTGGCATCAATTTATAGAAATGCTTAAATTTCCTAACTGTTTAATCAGTGATTTGCTTAATGTTACTAAGTTTGCTCATAAAGGCTTCCAAATAAAGACCAGTTGGCCTAATTTGTGGTTCCCGGCTGGAGTCTCAAAGACTTTCCAATCACTTCATAACAAAAGAAGTGTTGTATTTCAAGGATCTAGTATGAATGCATACAAGCTATAGCTCTACTTTATTTGAGGCAACTGACAGGATAAAAGTGACTTTCAGACTGATCCTTTGATTACTACTTGTCCCTCTTGGCTTTTATTTCACATGCATATACAGTAAGTCTTAAATATTTAAAGAATGCAAGCCCTTCATCACTGCAACCAAAATGCCTTCCCCCATGTTTACAACACCTGCCCTCTGCAAATATTTAGCAACATTACTTAATCTCATAATGACAGATCGCATTGCTGAGTAAATGGGTTTATTTGGTCTTCTCTTACAAATAAATACTTCAGTGAACAAAGAAGATACTTGCAAATATTTAAATTCTCTTGTATGGATTTTTTTTTAACTCAATCATCATCCCCCTCCTCCTCTTCCTCATCCATGTCATCCAACTCCTCTTGGGCAGCTTGCTGCTCCTCTAAGGCTGCATTCAGCATCTCCTCCTCCTCCAGCGTCGGGTCCAGGGCCTCCGTTATCTCTGGACCACTAGGGTATTCTTTCTGGGGCACTGGTGGGACAGACGGGTTGTAACTGTCCCCTGCAAACTTCAGCCCCCACCCGATGTATATGTTCTCGAACTTCCTAAATTAAAAAAATGGTGATGAGTTTAATTGTAAATTTTGCCCTGTGAAACCAAAATGATTTCAGAAAATCAAGAATTCCTATATTTTCCCATACTTTCCGCAAACGTATGCATGTGCCCCGGGCCAGAGGTTTGAGCGGAGAACAGCAACAGCATACTGAGAGGTGAGCGTGGAGGATATCCTGGTGCTCCAGGGAGGGGTATGGAACAGTTCTGAAAGGCACAAATATTAAACACCACTGAGAATATGCCTTGTCACCATTATGGCACAAAAATGTCCAAAGACTGACCTGCATCTTCAGAGAGGGGAGTGAGGAGTGAGGGTCCCACTTCTGGCTCGGGCTCATCGGGCTCCTCCTCCTTTTCCTCTGCATCTCCTTCCTCATAAGACTCCTCTTCTGGTTTGGCAGCTAGGTTAACCCAAGTACAGCGGCCCTGCAGGAGTCCAGATTTACCATCAGCCATGCACACACATACATTACCCACACCTGATTTATCATACAATATCTTGTAGATTTTATCTACCCTAGATGTTATGCAGTAGATTGTATTTTAAGTTCTATTTATACATTTTCAGTCAATTTTGTAGAGTATTGCAGTATATTGTATTGTATTGTACAAATTGTATGGTGACCCATGTGGCGTGAGGTCCTTGCCGATCTCCAGCCTCAGCTCTAACCTACCTGCTGCAGGATGTGCTGAACATGATGCACCCAGGTGGACAAAGACTCCACCATTTCGGGGACCGGAATGCCCTCAAAGTCAGGATTCACTTCATAGCTGTCACGGGGTATCGCCTCCTCTTCATCGCCTTCCTCCTCTCCAAATTGGTAGAACCCCTGGGGGCTGACATGCGTGCCAGCAGAAATACGGGCAATCTGCGCTCTGAGATAGTTGGCTTCATTGCCGGGGAAAGGAGGATAGCTGGCGATTGGGGCATCCAGTCGTCCTGTGAAGAATTTGCGGATCTGGCGAGCGGCGGTGATCTGCGCAGGAGTGACTGAAGGAAGTTTGACCCAGGGAAGACCAGGCTCTTTGCAGACATAGTAAACAAACTTATTGACGCCGGTTCGGTTGGCCTCCTTTGGCACCACAGGTGGGGGTTTATAGGTTGACTGTGGAAGTGGATTGCTCTACAAAATAAAGAGGTCATAAGAGAGAGTGACTGGTGTGCTCTTAAACTATTTATCTCAGTGCTTTACATGGAAAACAGTTGTTGAGGGAAAACTATGTCGCACTGCTATCTTTGGTTCTTTTGAACTCTCAGTGTAAACTTGTATTACGCAAATCTCTGGGAACTCCTTCAAGACTGTTGGAAAACCATTTCAGGTGACTACCTCATGAAGCTCATCGAGAGAATGCCAAGAGTGTGCAAAGCAGTAATCAAAGCAAAGGGTGGCTATTTTGAAGAATCTAAAATATAAAACATGTTTTGAGTTATTTTGCACTTTATTGTTTACTACATAATTCCATATGTTTTCATTCATAGTTTTGATGCCTTCAGTGAGAATCTACAATGTAAATAGTCATGAAAATAAAGAAAAAACATTAAATGAGAAGGTTTGTCCAAACTTTTGACTGGTAGTGTATATCCCAAGATTATCCATCTGCATTCACAGATTATCCATCTGCATTCAGAGTGCTGCCCCACTGCGTTTCATTAATTGTTGCCTTGTGGTTGGAATCATCCTGAGCCTGTCGCCTGTAATGCCTATGGAGGGTTTGCTGATTTGCACTTTTATTGTTTCTGTTTTGCATATTAGAATACGGCTGAAATTAAATGTTGACATAATTGTCAACTCATCATTCATGTAATAGAGCAATCTCAAGAGAGGTGAGCCTGTGAGTCATCTAAGGTAGACCATGGCCTACGATTATGCTGCCTGCATTAACCACAAAGAATATTTCACTGTGTCATTTGGCAAATAGTGGGGACAACTGCCCTGCGAAAGGACAGCAGCTGCACATGGTTAATGATTTTGCTATCACTTTACAATGACAGGTTGTATTCATTAATGTGATTAATGGGTCTGTTATGACAGATTATCTGTAA
The DNA here is from genome assembly GCF_902150065.1 of Myripristis murdjan. Lineage (NCBI taxonomy): Eukaryota > Metazoa > Chordata > Actinopteri > Holocentriformes > Holocentridae > Myripristis > Myripristis murdjan. The sequence goes on along the minus strand of NC_043983.1, from coordinate 11,357,174 downwards.
GAAATTACGTATGTTCAGGTGTGTTATATATGTATGTTATGTTCTGTTTGTATATGTTATGATATGTTTGGTATGTTAGGGGGATCAATGATGAGCCTATCTGGTATATTAATGGAGGACTTACCACTTCCTTTGCTTCACTCTCCTCCTCGTCATCCCGGGTCTCTGCCTCTCTCTCCTCCTCAGCTGTTTCTTCTGTACTCTGTTCTTCCTCCTCTTCCCCTTCCCTGTACTCGGCCTCAGCAATAACATAATTGCTTTCTATTCCTAGAATCTTGCCCCATAGTCGGCAATGCTGCAGTGGCTGAGACTCAACGAGCTGCTTCAGTGCAAGGAAGATCCTCTGCATCTCCTCTCTGCCCAAGCCCACCCCGGCCTGCTCCAGGTAGAAGCCTACCTCACTTACATTAGGCAGAGCTGTTTCAATCTGGGGAGAGATAGGCCATCAGTGTTACATAATGTCAATTTGGCTCTCTATACAGTGTCAAACAGTGTGTGTTTGTGTGTGTGTGTGTGTGTGTGTGTGTGTGTGAGTGAGGGTGGCCAGAGCGGTCATTCCTACTAGGCAGATCTGGCACAGTGCCTAGCCCTACCTCCCTCAGTATAGGTCCCCTGCAACCAAAGATTTTTTTTCTTTTCATTTGCTTTCTTTCAAAAACATGGGGAAAGGATAATGAGCATTATTTAAAAAAAAAAAAAAAAAATACAAAAAATTACCAGAAAATTACAAAAAAAAGCACAACATAACTAAATAGAAAAAAAAAACAACAACTTAGTGATTATTAAAATCACATATCTAAACGTCAATCGAAGATGTGTGTGTGAAAGGTGTGTGGATGCAGCTTTCACAAACATTTAACCCTTTGAACCCTAGACAAATTCACCTCATGTCTTTCAAAAACATGGGGCAAAGATGATGAGCAAATTAACAAGAAATAACACAAAATTAGCAAAAGGTTAAAAGGGCGGAAAAACTATAATAATAATAATAATAATAATAATAGTAATTTAAAGAAAATATAATATAATAAAATAAAATATATTACAAGAAAATAAATGAAAGGAAAGGAAAGAAAAAAGAAAAGAAAAGAAAACTAAAGTGAATTTTGTTCAAAGGATTAAATAAAAACTTTCATTTTTGTTTATGTTTTGGAGCTGCATTGATTAATTTATGGCCAGCCTAAGGGGCCCCCCGGAGATGTTTGCCCCGGGCGCCAGGGTGTGTGCGGGTGGCCCGGGGTGTCTGCAGTAGCTACCAGCTCGTCCTCTTGGTCGCCCTCCTCTCCCCGGGTGAAGAGCAGCCGCTGCCGCTCCGCCAGGCGCTGGGTGGCGGCGGTGTGCGGCGCGGCTCGCAGGGTGCTCTGCCGCTCCACAAACAGAGCCCGCTTCACATCCCGACTCATGTCCTCGATCACATCCACCGCATCCGGTGGGCGCTCATCCATCAGCCGCATCAGTAATCGTGTCAGATGGTCATAGCTGGACACACACACACACACACACACACACACACACACACACACACACACACACACACACACACACGGCTTAGCATTTCACTCACCACTGCTCATAGCCTACATGAATTCAAAGATTTTTTAGCACGGCTAGGCAACATTAGCCTGCGTTATCAGGTGATAGGCTACTCACAGGTTCAGGTTGGTTTTTGTGCTGTTTGTCAGCATGAAAGCTTTAAGGCAGGCCGCTGTGTGCAGCTTCTGCTGCTCCATGTCCTGCTTTCCACCCCGCGCCTCCATCGCGCCTCGCTTCGGTCTATTTTATCCAGCCAGTCCGAGAGGGGAAAGAGGCTAAAAGGCGACTACCGGAGACACAAACACAAGTTCAGATAGATTAAAACGTTAGGATGCTGGTTTGAGTTAATACCGTCAGTGTTAGCATCGAGTGAAGCCGACGGACAGGTGGAAACACAGACAGGGTTGTCCGGTTGCTACGGTAAACAGAACGGTTGCTAGGCTCGTGAGCCAACGAGATTTACAGAAAAAAAAACAAACCGGGGAAACGGTTCAGCTGGATAACGGGCGCCCTAGATCAATAATAATAATAATAATAATAATAATAATAATAACAATAATAACAATAATAATAAGAACAACAACAACAACAACAATAATAATTTGTTCTAAGTTCGTTTATTAAAAAAAAAAATAAATAAAAAAATAAAAAAACTTAAATGGAAACATAGGCTATTCATTTCAAATCGCCCTTTGCTCTCCTAAGTTTCAAGCTGACACATTATATCATCACAATTAGTTTGACAGGCGAACCGGTCCTAACATTGGGTCAATTTCCAGACCCAGGCCAGGGGCCACGCAGGGCTAAGTGGGTTTACTGCTGAGCCTCTGCGGGCCAGATGATCAAGCAGGGATGAGTTACCATGTTCTGCAGACAGTGGAGGCAAGAGCGGTCTCTATCCCATTGTCATGCCAGCCAAGGACTAGGCTACATAATTTCACTGAGGAAACAGGACGCCGCTCCGGGACCCGCGTCTTGTGGGACATCTGAGGTCTCAGGAGTGACTCAGGAGGATCCCTGTGGGTGATGGGATGAGGGCGGAGAGTGCGGTGCTGTATTAAAGGGTTGATTTTGAAGCCACGGGGAACTAACCTGCAGTAATTGTCTTGACTATAGATCCTATTAACACCCACGTCCCTCCAGATGAGCGAAGAGGAAATTACATGGACGTGGTGGTATAACAAGAGGGTCTTAATGCGTGCATCTATTAGGCTACATACTGACGGGCCTACATAGCCTATATGGCTGACTTTTTGCCTTATTTTGCGTTGTGATGGGTATATACACAGACCTACACTGCATATTTTGTATGATGTAATCTTACCTATGATTTCATTAAAATTTACAGTTTTTAGTATTGTTTGGCTATGAAAGGAGAAGAGGAACTGGCAACCACTACTCCTCCCCTTTACCACCATGTTATAATCACTGGAAACAGCTGCTAGGGTAAGCCACTGTAATTTCACTGAATATAGCTACAGGGTGTAAAACTAGACCAAGTGTTGAAATTATTCGGTTAAATTGAGGTACCGGTGGATAGTTGCCCACCACACTTTGTGCAGAAACCAAACACGAGGCGCATCAAGACACAGACAGGAATTATTGCCGACTCACCAAAATGGTTCCCTGTCCCACAGTTGCGGACATCTGCAGGTTGGAGGCGCCCTGCTGCAGGGGTGCACCGATGAGCTGCAGCTCCTCCGGGCTGCGTGGGACTGTTTGAGGAAGAGATAATCTGCTGCAGAGAGTCACAGGTTTGTGGACCGCGTATTATTTTTTTCTTTTTCTTTTTTTTTTTTCTTTTTTTCTTTTTTTTTTTTAAGCGGGGACCAGATAAGACTCAAATAAACACAATAAAAGTATAAAAACGTCCCCGCACATGTGAAAAAGTAGCCTAGTGTGGACTTTTGAGAGGTTTCCATTTTCAGAGCAAGCGACTGATTGGTGCAAACTTACAAAGAAAACGTAATCAAAAAAAAAAAAAATAATAATACTAAGCGCGGATTCGCACCGTGCAGTTTCACTAAAACTAACCATCAGCGAGGATCATCCAGGATCTGCGGCGACGACGAGGATGGGCCGCCTCTCACTCAGTTTACTGACGTGCCCAAGAGATTAAAATAGAGACGATCCGTGGAAATACCCGAAAAGTCACACAAGATGAATGCCTCTGTATGTCAGAGAAAAGGACAACAGCGTTACACGAGCCAAACACCAGGAAACACTGGCATGTCGTTGACCCCAAAGTGAAAGACAGTCTTTCATTCAATAAGTTTTTTTATACACACTACTCGACCTGCGAGAGTGGCCGAAGACTCGAGTCCTGTGACAGAGCATTTCCCCGAAAAAAGAAACAAAATCGCCATTCTGTAACTGTGGAGAATAGTCATGTGAAAACAGAAAGGCGCTGATCTACAGAGCTTTGCTTCAAACGGAGGCAAAATGGATTTACGAACTGAAAACATTAGGCTATAGTTCCCGAAGGTTAAATGAGGACACCATCATGTCGCCTTTTCTGTAAACTATTTATAGCCTGCCATGTTAAAGAAGGAGACATTTCTGATGTAGCCTATGCATGTCTTTTTGTGCCATTATTTATGAGTATAACATGTACTGAACATATGTTTTTCTATACCTCTTTAAATAAAATTTGCTTGTAACCTACATTGGTAGACCATTGTTTGTTTATATAACATGAAAGGAGTGGCAACCACTACTTAGCCTATATAGCCTACTCCTCAATACCATGATCAGAGGCAGTTTCATTTTAACTGTCCATTGTGGAAAATGTGTAAATTCAATTCTGTGTTTATTTTGAGCTTGTAGTTTGCAGAGGTCTTGTACTGGACTACATTATATAGAGAGGTGTTTCTAATTTTTGTCCTCCCCATTTATATACATGAGGGGGACAGAATATCCAGTACAGTCCAGTACAGTGCCAAACATATAATTGAATGAACACCTCTATTACTGTGACTAAAAGAAAAACTGAGCATTATAGGCGTCATAAAAGGAAACTTTATGGCAGAACAGTTGTATTGGATTGGATTAGAATGTAGGCTACAGGTGTATATATAACGTGAAACTGTTATGGATGAAGTAATGACTTATCCTCTGGACCTAATGACCTGCCACTGACGGTCTACAAGGTTAATTGCAGTTAGTCATTTGCATCCACGTGTGGACTGAGAAGTGCTTTACAAGATAGGCTACTCCACCTACACAATAACAGCAGCAGCAGCAACAACAACAACAACAACAACAACAATAATAATAATAATAGCGAAAAACAACACAGCAGGGTTAAACAATATAGATATTCATAAAGTTTTTACGAGTATAGCCCCTTGTTAACAATACAGTGCATCCCTGGTCTACTTGGTGCTATATGCATATAGATAAATCCGCTTTGCAGTCTCCACTAATGAGCCCATGGATACAGATACCCGGGCTGTGACTGCACAATGTTGAAGGAGGCTATCAGCTTAATTTTAGATGTGCTGCGCCATGGGCCATAACGCGCAGCGTTAAAAAGGAAATGAATGTCCTGTGGCTAATCTTTGAACAGAGGAACAAGGGCTGAAACGTCTATTCTGTTGACGAATCACTTTTGATGTGCACAGGCTAAACTGCACAGCAACAGGCCAGATCATGATTTATTTATTTATGTATTTTTAAATCGTCGTTATAAGCTATGGAGGTTAACGGCAGATTCAAGACTCTGATCTTTACCCAGTTAGAAGCTGTGGACAAGCCCAACCTATATGAAAGTGGTGTCTATTGAATTATTTACTGTGTCATGAAAACATTTATAATATTTGTGGAAAATATTTCAATACCAACTTATAGTCTGTTTTACTACAATATCAAAACAGATGAAGCTAAGTTAGGTAAAATGCAAGCAGCAAGCGGCAAATCTAAGTAGGCTACGAAGGAAAATTAAATATGCCAGGCCTACACAGGCTTATAGCTTAGCTATTTATAACATTTAAATATGTGTATTGTTGTTTAACTCACAGGTTAGATCTACTCTTGACCATTGTGAGTGTCAGTGAACACTAAGGCCAACTGCATGGGCTTTTGTAATATTTGCCCTTTTACTCTTGATCCAGCCACTTTGCAAAATAAAATAATAGTTGTATTATACACTCGTTTGCAATTCCCCTTATACAGTTCCAATATAAATAATAGATATATTTGGGCAATTGTGAGACCCACTCTATGTCACTGGCACTAGGAACGACAAATCAAGGAGGTAAAAGAGTGCGATTTTTGGATGCGATTACTGAAGTTCGTCTTGACAAATAATATTCGGCCACCCTGATCTCCTCACTGCTATTTCCCAGTTATCACCAGAAGTGCAGGGGTTAATTCCTAGCAAAACACACTAATGCACACAGTCATCACTAAATTTTGCAATTAATGTGAGTTAACACGTTCCCAGAGTGAACACGCTTGGTTGGTCTCGCTGCAAACAGCCGCGGCACACCTTGTGCCTCGCCCCCTCCGAGAGGAGGATTGGATTCGGGCGGAGTTAATTAAGTTAATTAATAATGGGAGGAACAAGTAGATTTATAATAAGTAGCATAAAACAAACAAATAAACAAAAAAGGGAAAGAAAACGAGTCCGCCTCAAGGTACCATTTTGGATACTTGTCTCACACTGTATTATACTATACTACATCACTAACGAGGCCAGGTGAGAGCAGTGTTCACATTAGGCCACTATATTGCTCACAGAGTCTGCCATAGCCTAACTGTAAGAGGAGAGAAGCTACAGGCCTTATTATAGTGGCAGCTGACATATAACCAGCGGAGGGAGCCCAGCACTGAAGCAAGCTGCCTACACACACACAAACAAACAGCAGTTGGTTTAGGATTCTGAGAAAGGTGGAAGTCGTGCACAGAAATCTACTGCACGTGGTAAAAACCAAAACAAACTTTCTCACCCCTTTACTTCTGTTCGATTTCTCATTTATCCCCTTACATGGCATTTCTCTCACACTGTCACAGTTGGTTGGGCACCAAAGGCCCTGACCTTTGCACTCTCTCATAGCTGCTTGATCTAGAAATGATGATCTAGAAATGATAAACACGCAGTGGAGCAGGGATGCTGAGAAAAAAAGGTGTGTTGCCAGATTAGCATGCTGTATACAGTATTATGTAGCCTACATCTTCAGATATAATGCCCAGTTTGTGCCCACAGTGCTTTATATGAACATATACACTCAGTGGCCACTTTATTAGTTCCACCTGCACAATCTAATCCAATCCGATCCAATTGTTCTGTTTACTTTTTTGCTGCCTTTAATGCTCAGGTTTTCTTTTAGTCACAGTAATAGAGGTGTTCACTCAATTCTATATTTTTTCATTGAGCTCAAAGTTGGTGCTGCTGTTGTACTGGACTGTATTTTATTGAGAGGTGTTTCTACTATTCTGTCCCCCTCATGTATATAAACAGGGAAGACAAAAAAATTAGGAACACCTCTCAATATAATGTAGTCCAGGACAAGACTGACAAAAACTGAACATTATAAACCTTCTTAACGGGTAAAATTTATGGCAGAGCTGCCACAAATAAAGTGGCCACTGAGTATATATCCTCAAGTTGCACATGTACACTGTTTCATTATTATTTTTCTTTCTCAGAATCCAGGAAGCTTATATGCTTCTTTACTGTTCGTACAGTCGACTGAGGAGCCTCCTTTAGCCACTCCTTACAAGGCTATAATTCGGCCTGCACTCTGCTGTTGCACATTGTAAGCCACTCTGAGTTAGAGCATCAAATGTCTAAAATATAAATGCAATTTTGTAAATTGTGAAATGTGGCCTGAATGGTAGGCATTTTAGACATCTGTGACACCAATGGAAATCCAACCTGCTCCTGCGCTGTCGTTGATTGCCTTGCATGACTAGGCTACCCAATATAAAACCACAAGGCTATGTTTTAACAGCATAGATGTTAAGCTGGCCGTTAAACTGAGGATACATAATTGTCATTACACGTTTAAAACTCTATTTTATCGTCCTGTTTATTTAAAACCAGATGAAATGAGGGAGACAGAAGGAGAGAGCTCTCATCTCTGGCAGTCTGTGGGCCAGGCTATAGGCTACATCACTGTAAAAAACAACTTGTAAGATTTACTTTAAAAAATTCTCGCAAGTATTTGCACTCACTCCAAGTAAGTAAATTTTACTGCTCCAATATCAAGTATATCCTACTCACCAGAATTAAGTAACATTTACATGCAACTAAAGATTACATGTAGGAAAATATTAAGTAACTCTTACTAAACTTAATTATAAAGTTTCTTACTGTAATGTAGTAAGATTTAGTTATTGTAATCAGGTTACACCCATTAATAATTAAGTAAATCTTAAAAACATGAAATCATTACCAATATGAAAGAAATAAGTAATTGTATTAACTTTTTCTATTTGACTTTACTTAATTACACTGAACTCTTAACCCAATAGATCTAAGTACTTGTTACTAAATTTGTTGAAATAAATGTTCCGATAAATATTCACTTTTTCAATGCAATGGTTTATTAAAAATGTTATGTATCAATCCCTGGCATACATCAATAAGGCATGTATATAGAAATGAAAATACATAAATTAAAAAACATACCTTCTGTCCAGTATAAAAAAAAAATATTCACCATTATAATTGCAAACCATTTAAAATGTAGAATCTATTTAAAACACAAATCACTCAAATTGTGCAATCGTATTTTGAGACTTGGGTAGATAACTTTTAAACCATGCATTTTTTGTCCTAAAACAGTGAAAATTAAAACCAACCAGTGGCTCACAGTTCAAAGGCATTTCAAGTAAGAATGTGTAACTTTTCACAGTAGATGGGAGACGTGTGTATGGGTGTATGAGGGGTGTCTGTGTTGTTTGTGTGAAAAGTGAGGTGTGTCAACAGTCAATGATATTGTGTGTGCATGAATATTGTGTGCTACCAATATGCAAGTGTGTGTGCGCAAGAGCATTGCCTGTGTGGGATGTTTGTGTGCCATCAATGTGAAACAGTGCAACTGCAACATTTGAACAGTCGCTCTGGATTCTGAACTCGTGCACTACTAAAACCATTATAATGCATGTCTGTATGTGTAAATATGTGCCATTTAGCTTTATGTCTGTGACTGGGGTGACTGGGGTGACTGTGTGTGTTTTGTCTGTCTGAAACATGAGGGGCAGTAGTCCAACTGTTTCAATCATTTGAAGTTGCTGGGGCAATAGTCCAATGTGAGGTGTACCACCAGTCCATGATATTTATGTGCTTGTGTGAATACTGTGTGCCAACAGTATGTGTGTGTGCAAGAGCATGAGTGTTGTGTGTGGAATGTTTGTGTGCTATTACTGTGAAACTGAACATTTGCAACATTCAACAGTCACTCTGGGTTCTGAACTACTGCACTATTAAAAGCATAATGTATTCTATAATGCATGTTTTCCAAACAACGCATTTACTTTAGGAACATCAGCCAACAGGTGTCAAAAAAGACAGGAAAGAATGAACAGATGAGGGGCTGGGTCAGTCTGTATGAGGGTTTGTGTGTGTGTGTGTGTATCATGTTGCTTCACGACAGTAACTTCACCTTCAAAGTTTGAAGTTTTGGGGAGAGCTTGACCGCATCCAGTTCGAGGAAAAGTTTTTGAAATGCCTCAAAAGTGTAGCGCAGTGTAGTGGGGTAGGCACAGATCAGCCCCATCAGCAGCATGCAGGCTTTAGTGGTGTCGCCACATGCAGGTAGTGTATCCTGTCCTTCTAGGAGGATGGAGACATTGACCGGATCCTCTCCCTGAGCCCCATGGACCACCAGGACCTTGAGGGTATGCTCAGCTGCATCACTGTGGTTGTCCTGCTACATGCAATCAACAAGAAAAACAAATAGAACTGTTTCAATCATTTGAAGTTGCTGTCATCTTTCATCATCAGCGCACAAATCATGGACTAATGTCAAATAAGCATGTGTACAATGTAAAGTTATGCAATGCATCTGGTCAGTTTACTGACTATTCCAATGCAATTGCAATGTTCATATTCAATGCAAGTCCCATTCATCAATTCATTCAATATATAATATTCCTTCAATATACTGAAAAGGACCACGTAGGTCAAAGTCAGTTTGATGAAGTCAAATGTACCAAATGTTCCAAATGTACTCGTACTTTTAGCCTGTTAAAATAAAATCATGCTTTACCCAGCAATATTCGAAAAGGTCCTCCTCCTTCTCCCCAAGGTACAGTATGAGAGCACGAATAACTGCTTCACGTCTTGCTTCAGTGCTTAGGTTCTGTGAACAGATTGATATTGTGTCAATACAATGAACTGTTCGGGTGAGAACATACAGTAGTATGTGCCACGATTTGCAGAGCCATAAGTGGAATATGGGAACATACAGGCCACTGAAGTTAAAGGGATATTTCACTTTGAATGATGTTTGATTCTATTAGGTCAGGTGGTATGCTATAGACATTCAAATAGCCACAGTGTTTTTCCATCTGATCTCACCATATTATGTACCTCCTACCCTAGTGCTAGCAGTGATGATGTCATATAATGGTAGTCAATGGGGCCAAAATTCAAGCATCTAAAAGACATAATGAAACCACCAGATATCACCATAGTGCTTGTCCATTGTGAACCAAATGTCTTGAAGCCCCAACATAAAATACTTTAATTACCATGATTGGAACTTTTTGAACTTTACTGTAGCCTCTGGCTTGCCTAGACTTTTAAGCGTTGCCTACAAAAAAAGGCTCAAATTAGGCTAAAAACAGGGTTCCAATGTTGTTTTTACAAAGCAAAAAGTATGTACGGAGCAGTACGGTGATATCTAGTGGTTTCCTTATGTGTCTTTTGGATACTTTAATCTTGGCGCCATTGACCTACATTATATGACATCATCATTGCAAGCACTGGAGTACACACTGTGCTAATACATTAAGTTCAGACAGAAAAACACTGTGGTTAGTTGAATGATGTTTGGTTCTATTAGGTGGTATGCTATGGACATTCAAAGAGAAATACCCCTATAATGTGCAACAGCATTTGCTATGAATGAATACTGTACATATGAAGCAGTGTGTTGTGAGGATGACACTGTTGTCTCCTTGAAAATTTTTAACCAAGCACACCTGACTCAGATTGCTCAGGAGAGGTCTTTTTTGTAGGCAATGAGCTTTGTTGTGTACAGGTCCAGTTTGGACAGGAATCTCTGCATCAGGGGAATTGTAGTAATTCTCCTGAACTCCTCCTTGTTCTGAAATGAAATAGGATTTACATTATGAGAAAAGGCTGAGACATTATTTACAGGATTGAAGAATATGATCAGGAACTGGAGGGCAATTTCTGTATGTCACTCTAATCATGTTGAACCATGTAGATATTAGAGAGCCAAAGGTGCCAAATAAAGGAGATCACTCAAACGTGTGAGACATTCACACACTATGAGAGTGACCCATAGGAGGCACCAGCCCGCCATGTCACTATGCCCAATTTGCACCTGGGTGAGTTAAAACATTTAAAAGGATACCTCCTCCATTGATACAAGTATATTTCTAATAATTCCTCACCCCAAATGTATCTCTGAAGCAGCATTCATTCTCATATCTACTTACTACCTAGCTAGCTGTGGCCATTTAAGATCAATTCAGTTATTTTGTTAAAAATTCATTAGAAATCACAGGGATGAGTTAGAGACTTACTCCGAGAGACTTTTTTGCTCAGAAAATTATGCAGAAACACGAGTAAAATAACTTTTCAAAAACAGGAACTAGAACCAACTCAGTCATATGATTTTAAATGAATTTTTAAAGAAATAACCAAAATTATCTAAAATGGCTACAGCTAGCTAGGTAGCAAGTAGATACGAGAATGAGATACACTTGGGATGAGGAATTATTAGAAATAAACTTGTATCAGTGGAGGAGGTATCCTTTAAAATGATTTAACTCAACCAGGTGCAATTTGTGCATATTGACCCAGCTGTCTGTCACCCCCTACAGATCACTCACATAGCGTCCACACATTATGCCCATTTATGACTTTATACCAGCAGCTATAGACGGTGTAGGTTTTAATTAATGATAAATTATAATACTTTTAATGTGTTAATGTGATTAATCCTGAACGATACTCAATACACATTCTGAAAACAAATGGCTAATTCCCAAGAGATTCATTCATTCATTCATCTTCTAAACCGCTTATCCTCACTAGGGTCGCGGGGGGGTGCTGGAGCCTATCCCAGCGCTCATAGGGCGAAGGCAGTGAGACACCCTGGACAGGTCGCCAGTCCATCGCAGGGCAGACAGACAAACACTGACATTCACACACACAGTCATACCTAGGGGCAATTTAGCTTCTCCAATTCACCTAACCTGCATGTCTTTGGACAGTGGGAGGAAACCGGAGTGCCCGGAGGAAACCCACGCAAACACGGGGAGAACAGGTGACAGTGCTAACCACTGCACCACCGTGCCGCCCTTCCCAAGAGATAAATACTTTTAAAATATCTGCCTACCTCATCTTCACAAAACAAAGCAGGCCATCTCTCTTTGAAAACAACTGCAGATGGGGTACCGCTCACAACCTCTAGCCGTCAACAGGAGAAGGTTTTGGCCATTTTCTCTTGGATGACTTTTGTGTTGTCCTTCTTCTTTATGTAACTGAGAAGCTCCTGTCTCTCCACCTCCAATTGAACAAGGGCAGACCTACAGATCACCACACCAACATCCACATCCAGACTTAGACCAATATCCAGACATCCAGACCAACACCCACAAGACCAATACCCGCACATCTACACACTGGCACCCACACACCCAAACCAACATACCTCCAGACTGTCGCCAGTTTCTCCACTTGGATGTGGAGGCAGGTAGTTGACCTCAGCTCTCTTTGGCCTCTTGCAGTTCTTCGCAGGATACTTCTCTCCTGTTGGCTTCCTCCTCATAGAGTTTATCTCCAGCTCTGGGCAAGGCACATTAGACCTTCTGATTTTGGACCGGTAGTTGGCCATCTTGTATTTGAGTCGCTGCGTCCACCCATACATGCCGGAAGACGATGTCCCAGGCTCCCTTAGGCAGGGGTACTTGGTCACCAGGGCTTCTGCAGCTGCATCAATTTGAAGACCAGACGGATAAGGCGTGTAGCGGACGATTTTTTCAGCAAGCTTGTCGAGTACACCAGACTTCAAACTTGGATCCAGAAGCAGGGAGCCATCCCTTTCGTAAGCCTTATTTCCATCTTGAAGGTACCCCTCAACATGATCAGAGAAGGTGGGTATCACAAAGTCAGTCGGCCATGGCTGATCTCGATACCCCGGTGACTTCTGTAAAATGATTGTGCTAGCGGATGAACAAGCTGAGGAACTGTCATCCTGGGAAGAGGTTTCCTGTGGCTCTGGTGGGAAGGAGGCAGCCACCTCATTAACACTGACAAAAACAAAAACAGGAGTAGGTTCTTTTTTAACTAGCTTGATTGTGTCTTTGTCCTTGATCCAGTCGGTTGACTCTAGAGTGAAGAATTGGTCATTAAATCCTGTGTCCATGTACATCACAGTGAAACTGCCTTGGAGTTCAAAGTTTTCCTGTGCTGCCATCAAAAGTTCGTCAACAGTGCTAGGGATTCCAATGGGTAGGGTCAACTTGTAGACTTTAGTCTCATCAATGATAACACGCAGTTGAGTGGGGGCAGACATCTTCACAGGCTTGGGCAAGCAGAACTGCAGGAGAAAAAAAAATGAATTCATTAGAAATAGGTAGAGCAAATATTTTTCCTCACAAAAGGCTATGCTAATGGCAGTGTTTCCGACAACAGCAACAATTTAGCTATTTGGAACCACCAAGTAACATTAACAAACAAGCAGGCATGGAGAAAAGACAAGCAAAGACAGAAAAGCAAAGAGGCGGGCAGAGAGAGAGAGTGTGTGTGTGTGTGAGAGAGAGAGAGAGAGAGAGAGAGAGAGAGGGAGGGAGGGAGAGAGAGAGAGGATTGAACCTATGAAACGTATTTGTTTTGCTTGTGTTTATTTTATTGATTGATGCTTTGGCAACTGTGTTTTTTTTTTTTTTTCAAACATGCATGCCAATAAAGCAAATTTGAATTTGAATTTGAGAGAGAGAGGGAGGGAGGGAGGGAGGGGGGGAGGGGGGGGGGGGGGGGGGGATTGTTTCAAGCTTTTAAAATCGTACCTCACCTAGTTTGAGATGATGTGGTGTTTCAGAGAAACCATTCGATTGCCTCCCACTGCATAAGCAGCCAAGGGGTATGTGTCAGTGAGTTGCGACTGCTCCAATACTTTGACTGTGCTAGTGGACTCCAACTTGTAACATCTAAAATGCTCCAAGTACCATGCACTCTGCAGTTTCAGAACAAACACCACTCTGTCATGAATAATGAGGATTTGCAGTATTTCAGCAAAGTCAGGCAAGCCCCCAGTGGAGCCATATGCCACCATCATGTCAATAGCATAACTGGTTCCCTTACATTCTATACTGGTTGTAAAGTCAGCTTAGTCAAATTGGCTCACTGGCAAATTAACAACATTAGCGAGCTTGAAAGGTGGACAGATAAACTAGAGCTCGTCAGCACAAAGCTAGCACTAGCGTTAGCTAGTTAGCTAGCACTGGCTAGTCTAGCTAGCTACAGCAGCGAGCTGGCTGGCAGCACAACGTTTAGCCGTCAGTGGAATTTCGTCTTTGTTCACCCTCATTTCATTAGCTAACTGGGTGGCGACACGTTAGATAGATAGATATGTGGCAGCAGTGGTGGTAAGACAGCTAGCTAGCACTACTAGCTAACGTCACGCCACTCCACTGCTGATAACGTTAGCTAGCTAACTACCCAGCTAGCTAACGAGGACGAAAATAAGACGAAGACGAAATTCCTCTGACGGCTAAACGTTGTGCTGCCAGCCAGCTCGCTGCTGTAGCTAGCTACATTGGTGAACGAATGTGGAACTGAAATGTTGATCCGGCAGGGTAAATGCAGCTATGTATAACCAAGTAATTCAATGATTAGTTACACTTACCCGACCAAAGTGCCTCTGCCCAGAACAGTCCCAAGCATCTGTCATCGGACTGCTGCTGTGTATTGTCCAGTGAGCATGCGCACATTCAAACAGGCTCCCATTTGGATTAAAATTTATTTAGAATTTTTAGTTTTTGCGCCGTGTCTATTAATTGTGTAAATATTATGAGTGAATTTAAAGTAAATGTTACTCTTGTATTGCTGTTTATTTATTGGATGAATGAATTGTGTAATATTTACACAATTGTATTAAGTTTTCATCGAAACCTAATATTACAATGAAGATATTATGACCATTTGGTTGATATATTTTACTAGACCACAAAGTTCGTTTTTACAGTGTACTAAACATATTAAATTTACACATTATCCACAATGTCAACAAAAACTGAACATTATAAACTTTCTTAAAGGGTAAAATTTATGGCAGAGCTGCCACAAATAAAGTGGCCACTGAGTATATATCCTCAAGTTGCACATGTACACTGTTTCATTATTATTTTTCTTTCTCAGAATCCAGGAAACTTACATGCTTCTTTACTGTTCATACAGTCGACTGAGGTGCCTCCTTTAGCCACTCCTTACAAGGCTATAATTCGGCCTGCACTCTACTGTTGCACAGCATTGTAAGCCACTCTGAGTTAGAGCATCAAATGTCTAAAATATAAATGCAATTTTGTAAATTGTGAAATGTGGCCTGAATGGTAGGCATTTTAGACATCTGTGACACAAATGGAAATCCAACCTGCTCCTGCGCCGTCGTCGATTGCCTTGCATGACTAGGCTACCCAATATAAAACCACAAGGCTATGTTTTGACAGCATAGAAGTTAAACTGGCCGTTAAACTGAGGATACACAATTGTCATTACACGTTTAAAACTCTATTTTATCGTCCTGTTTATTTAAAACCAGATGAAATGAGGGAGACAGAGGGAGAGAGCTCTCATCTCTGGCAGTCTGTGGGCTAGGCTATACATCACGGCTGGTTTGATTTCAGTATTGATTATCTTCTTAGAAATAGCAGGCGCAGAATGACAGGGTGTATGAGCAAATAATCTCAGGCTTGCACATTCACACCCCCCACCCCCCTACACACACACACACACACACACACACACACACACACACACACACACACACACACACACACACACACACACACACACACCTCCTCTATAACTGTAGGCCTTTGCAAAGACATGCAGCTCTCTGGTGATGCAATCTTGCAACACCAAAAAATCTCCTGAAATTAAGATAATTGGTGTAATTGTTGTCACAATTATACAGTTGTGTTATTCCAGATATTTTTCATTCCGTCTTGCAGGGCTGACGGCTGCGGACTTGCCTTACCCAGGGTCCTCTGTGAAGCGGCCTCCTCCCACAGTCATATCCAATCATCTCTCTATACAGTAAAGTCACGTGAGCCGATTCCCGGATGGAAGTCCATATAAGTTCGTTTCTTCTCCTCTTCTCGTTTTTTTAAACATACAGCCCATCCCGTTATAACTGAACTGCCTGCACGGCTAAGGCCCCGCTTCCTCAGCCTCGCCCACAGGCCTACACTAAGAGACGTTATACCACAGTGACGCTAGTATTTCACCTCCCTAAAAGGTGCCTTTACACGCAACTCACCAAGTGCCATTTTAGCACAAGTCAAGATCTAAACTTCAGCTGCCCAGAATGAAGAGTGATTAAAGCTCACTTTATCCTCCTGTGCTGGGTGGCACGCATCTTTATAAAGTCAAAGCACATAATATCTTAGAATATATTCGTATATTACATAAAACTTCATGCATTAGTTTTTCCACTAATCGTAATTTATTATTTTTATATTTCGATTTGTTTACTTTATGACTTTCTCCGCAAGGATCATTTTGTTTTTTTCCACCATCACTGGCCCGAATGAATAATCAGAATCACTGTCATTATAATAAACATGTAGGCTATTGGTTGATTTTTTTTGTTTTGTTTTGTTTGTTTGTTTGTTGTGAAACATTTTTTTTTTTTTTTTTTATAAATACAGTACACAACAGC
The DNA here is from genome assembly GCF_902150065.1 of Myripristis murdjan. Classification (NCBI taxonomy): domain Eukaryota; kingdom Metazoa; phylum Chordata; class Actinopteri; order Holocentriformes; family Holocentridae; genus Myripristis; species Myripristis murdjan. The sequence goes on along the minus strand of NC_043983.1, from coordinate 11,340,555 downwards.
ATGCATGGCCCGCCTCACTCTTGCTACAAAATAGACTGAATAGAGTCTACCAGTTGAGGATTTTAGTGCTATGCACTGCTGTAAAAACTTAAACCGAAACTTTTAAAACCTGGAAGTCGCCTAGGCTCTGCACAGATCAAAATAATAGGTTACAGTCACACTGATGCACTTTGATCTGTTTCATTTCGAATGGGTAGCCTATACAATTCTGCCTACAAATAACAGTCTGCAGCTCTGAGGTTACCATGAGGTCAGGGGACTTCCCTGATCTGAAATAATGAAATACCCTGGCTCAGATTTTGTGTTATTAAATGTTCCCAAAGATGTCGGCCTTGGAGAAGTGAAAGTGACAGAGGGATTACATTTCCACCACCGGACCATTTTAAAATGAGAGAAAAAAATGTGAACTATTTCTTTGTGTGAACAAATATCTTTCAAAGCAGATGGGAAACACATATGGTGGCTCTATAAAGTGAACACGATGGATAGTCTCTCATAGACACAAACGAATCGAAGGGCCACACTGCATTTAAGATCTGTACCATGAGCTATGGCAAACCGAGCGGGACAGTTGCCATCCTGACCTATTTTTAAAATAAACTGTTGGCTTGGTACCACTTTCACTTTCGGTGCTATATGAACAGTTTGCAACCACATTTTTCCCCGTGCGAACAGCTTGGCTGTTGATAAATCACTGAGAGCAGGCCCTGCTGCGATGATAACTTTGCTGACTGAGCTGATATTGTGTTAATGAGCAGTTTTGAAAGCTGGGTTGCAGGAGACTCTCTCAATGCACTAAAATCACCACAGCGTGAAAGCAGTGGGTGGTTTCCACAACTGAAAGTATACTGTGTCAAAATCTTACTTTCAGGAATATTGTTTGTTCTCTTATTTAGGTTACTATGATAAGAATGAATGAAAAGGGTGGGGCCCCTTTAATTCCTGCTGAGAAATTGGCATTATCGTCATCATCAACAAATACTGCAGACAATACAGTGGTAAATATGCTAAAATAAAATTACAAATGCCAAAATTCATATGCAAAGGCACAAGGCCAATAGCAGTTAGTTTTCGTTTCAAAGCATAAAGTTGCTGGTTGCAGCAGGCCTACAGCCATGCGCTATGCCCGTTTTAATAGGCCAAACCAGCTCTGTCAGTTTTTCCCCTCCAGAGCTCAGGCGTGATCAGGTTACATGTAGTGACAGAGTACCAAAGCAACAGGCAACATTTCTGAGTGTCAAGATTGAAGAATAAACTGGAATCAGGCTTATTAAAACGCGCTTAGACTTGACCACTGGAGCGTCCCGCAAATCAGGATTAGGCCTACACAGGTAGATAGAAAACCGGGGGAAATACTCTGCAGTCCTGGTAAATCTGTAAAACTGGTAGACTAAATGTTTGGGAATATGACTCTGTTTTGTTCACTAATCTGCTAACCCTTTGTAGAATCTGTTATCCTGTCATACTAAATATAGCCTATGCCACTCTTTTCAGGGTTTTTTGAACCCTAATGTGAAAATAATGCCATTACAGGATCATCGAAAATAACACATGGGTCTATTTTGCAGTCTCACCGAAATACCACAAGACAGTTACATTAGTCTTAACTGTTTATTAGTACTAAATGTTAACACACATAAAAAGACAAATCAAAGAAACGCATGTCCGACTTCACGTCCAATTATTTAGGAATTGGGCACGAAACGAACACTTTACTTGATATTGATAAAGCATGTGGCACATTAAACCAATATCATTTTCACATTAAAATATGAATCATATTCACATATTTACATGAAGCGTAGCCTATACACTTAAAGGTATAGAATAGGCTAGCTGCTCGCAGTTATAACCGATTATAGTTGCAGGCCTATATATTAATATATTCTGACATACTAAGATAGAGATATACTGTCAGATTTAAGCCCATACCATACAGGTTAGTGATATGCGATCATGTACTCGGCGATGTAATTGGCGGTGTCCGTTTTGTGGTAGGCGTGCGCGAGGTCCCAGGCCGTGTGTCCGTGTCCGTTGCGCCTGCCGGGCTCCGCGGTGAGGCCGAGCAGCAGCTGCACCACCTTCAGATGGCCCTCCCTGGCGGCCAGGTGCAGCGGCAGGTTACCGTCAAAGTCCACTGCGTTCACATCTGCCCTGTGCTCGACCAGCACGTGCACCATGTCCAGGAAACCTTCACGCGCGGCGTCGTGGGTCACGGTGAGACCGCAGGTGGGGTCCCGCGCGTTGGGATCGGCTCCTGCCGCTAGCAGGGCCCGGGCGACATCCGGGTTCCCCAGTTTCACCACCTGCTCAGAGATGAGGAGGAAGAGGGGGAGAGAGAAGCTGATGAAGAAGGGGCAGATATAAAAATGAGACAACAGACATCAACATTGCTTCGATAAATAAAGGATAAGGTTATTGATTTATGCATAAAGGCCCAAATATGCGCAACCATTAACGCCTACTTGTATTTGTATTGCCTTGATTTATTCGCACATGCACTGAATAGGTTGAAAAGACATAGAAATAGAGAAAACGTAGGCTATGTGCCACAAACCCCAGGCAGGCGCTTTATCACAGACATTCTCCGAGGCAGGCTACCAAAATAGTCATAATATTTCCTAACAAACGCCATCAAACCAGCACTCATGCATGCAAATTCACAGCTCTCTCTCTCTCTCTCTCTCTCTCTCTCTCTCTCTCTCTCTCTCTCTCACACACACACACACACACACACACACACACATACACACACATACACACACACACAAATAAACATCACGCATACTCTAGGTAAAAAAAGACATGTTGGAATATGTTGGTTGGAATATGTTCCAGCCCGCTTCAACATGAAAAAAAAAAAAAAAAAAAATCTTGCATCAGATAAAAGATACACAGGGAGGAAAAAAAAGCCTATTTAGGGCATGACATGGCCTACAAAGGTAGTCCGTTAGATGAATTATGGCTGTTTAGCAGAGGTGATTTCAGGGCTCTTTTCAGCTGCTTCAGAGGTGGGTCTATAAGACTGAGAGGTGGTGAATTCCACCTCTAGTCATACTAAACTGAGATTGGCAGCTGTGAGAATTGATAAACCTAGTTTTTTAAAAAAATAAAGGCTGGCAAGTATGACAGTAAAAATGATCAGAAATTTAGATTTCAGCCTTTAGCCTATAGAAAACACATTACAGTGGCTCATATAGGGCGTACAGATCCTATTTGCAGCTTAAATTAATACATGAAGATAACACACCACTGCACTCTCGCCTAGGGAAAATTCAAATCCCACAGCAGCAATTAAATAGGCCTGCATCACGGCAGCAATAATTAAAAGAAAGACACCGAAAGGTAAAATGTGCAATATAAGGTGGACTAAAGATAAAAAGATAAGGTAAAATGGGATGAAAATACAGCCAAACAAATGTATTATAATGTAAGGTAATGAATAAATAAATATCATAATGTGGTAAGGGAGAATCATTGCTTTTTAAAATCACTTTTTATGAGCTTGAGCCTCCATTTCCTGCTCCTCCACCATTTTAGGACTGAGCCTGCTAAGAGTGCACTAACTGTAACCAGAGCATTTCACCTCATGGTCTTACTTCCTTGCATAGGCTACATTTCCCTTTCTTTTTTCAAAAACACTGAAATGGGCTTATTATTTCATTAATCTGCTTCATTTAATGGATAATTTGTCTGTCCTATAAGCAAAAGTGCCAAATCCATGCTGAAACTGAACCATAAAACTAAACTGTAAACAAGATTTTTAGTTTGCAGTTTAGTTAATAATAATAATTATGATAATAACCATGGTTGTTTTTGAATGTTTACTGTATAAAAATGGATATAATTGCAAGCCAAATTCTTCCAGCACACAACAAATATATGCTACAGTGTGGAGTATTATGTTATAGCCACAAGTAAGAAATCCATTTTAGAGCAACATTATTTGAAAAGGCACAATTTAACCACATTATTATATACTATTTTGGTAAACTGCCCCATGAAAACAAAGAAGCTGCAGTCCAAACTTTGTTTAAATATTGCTTGTTGTATAGTGAGGCAATCCCTCTTGATTTTCTGGGTGTAATTTTCCACAGATTGTTTCAGCTGAAGTTAGGCAGTAATGCTATTTATTTCTTCATGACAAATATTGACTGTTTGACTTTTGAAAATGAAAAAGATGAATTTTGTTAATTCATATTTTGCCTAATAAGACAAAAAGAGAAATTTGAGCTCTCACTGTGTTAACTTTTTCACACAGGCTATGTTTGATAAGCTGCATGCAGATCCATAGTCTACCAGGATGACCTGAACAAGCTCATTTGACGTCCACTGAGACACAAATGATTTTGAAAGAGGTACAGGACTACTTTATACTGACCTGCAATGAAGTTCTGCCAAATTTATTGCATCCATTAACGTCTGCTCCATTTTGCAGCAAAAACAATACTTCAGGAAGGTCTCCCTTGGCAGAAGCACTGCACAGCTTGTCAGTTTGTGAACCTTCAGCCATTCTTATTAAGTAAAACAAAACAAAACAAAACAAAACAGTTATAAGATAAGGCGTTTGCCAGGCTTCGTGGTCAAAAGCCATTTCCAACATGCCAGTTATATAGATTTCTTTTGTTAGGCCTCAGAGCTCAACTGAAAGAAGAAGTCCCACCCCCTCCCTCGCATCATCTATAACTCCACAATCCGATAGGTTAGACCTGTGATATCAATAATAAATAGTGTGTCAGCACTGTAATGTGTTGCTATGACAAAACTTTAATCCAAAATGTCCTCAAATGCCCCAAAGGAGCTCAAAAATGAGTAGTGGGGCTCCATGGACTTTAATCCTGTGGGCTGCTGCATATGTGTGACGTTTCTATTTTGCGCAGGGCTTTACTCTGATTTCCCCAAGTTAGAGGGTGTCCTCTTTTTAGTTCGATAATATAAAAGGTTATAATTCATAATAATGCACAACTATTTTGAATACACACACACACACACACACACACACACACACACACACACACACACACACACACACACACACACACACACACACACAAGAAATAATTGATAGCATAACTAAACAGGATTCTTGTCTTTTTTTTTTTTTTTTTTTTTTTAGTGTCAGGATTCTGTCCCCATAATTTATTTTTTATAACCAATGGGCTAAATATAGGTTTCAGCTATAACAACAACAACAACAACAATAATAATGATGATGCATAAGTATATTCACTTTCATGCTCGACAGGCGTATATATACTGATAGAGCTAGGGTAATTTCCTGCATTGCTGCAAAAGTCTAAAAATATTTAGACCTACTGGCCAAATAAGGGCGAATACGATAGATAAAATTTATTTTTTAAAGTTTAACCAGGTCCAACTCATGCAAAAGAATTTATAGAGATGCAAGTTTCACAGAAAAATACCATTCACTGCTCATAGCCATATATGATATATAGGATCTATCTATTGGATCCATAGGATACGCATAAACATAGTATATTAATGTATAGCACATTTATTACATACACATATTGTTATATATAAACTGTGGATGTTATTAAATCCATTTTTTAGTTGCTACTGAATCAGGGACCAGAAACAGTGAAACGGCTGTGTTTATATAGTGCGATGATCTTACATTTTAACTCGAAATACTATGTAATCAGTAACCATTTACAGAAAAGCTTGTCTCCTTATGTTATTATTATCACTGTTATTATTGATGGCTCTAATTTCTTTATCTAGTAGCGCCACATAGGCAGGGACGCAACAATAATTAGTCAGTGCCACTGTACTGATCGAGCACCTTGGCTGTCAGGTTTGACCTTATTTGTAATGTTAATAATATATTTATTCTACTGTGGATCAGAGCGACGGCTATCGCTTAAATAATATAGTTTTCACAACAGTATGTGTTTATTTCTATTTAGCGTAATAACCACAGATTGACCGTGGCTAGTAGCCTAAACCTTATAAAGGTTTATAGTGAAATGTAGCCTACTGATATAACACCAGCTCGTTTCCATATAAGTCTCGATCGTTCACATGCCTGCGTAAATGCGGTCCAATAAGGACATATGCAACCATGCTCCATTCTATGCTACTTATCTGTGATCTGAAGAGGAAAACCAAATCATTTTCCCTAAAAATGCATCTCAATCTACAGGTTATCGAAAAAAATCGGCGACAATCGCGCCCACTTCCCGCTCATTTTCAAAAGATGTTGCCAAAATGTAAGTGCGCACATGACAGTGTGTTGCAAAAGCATCCTGTTAAGCCATTCAAAACCAAACAGTGAGACTACACGAAGGAACAGCTGTTTGCCCGCAGCGATCAACAACACTCATTTCGAAAAAAACATCTAGTTTTTCATCCGGAAAAATAATAATAATATATACATACTCCTACCGAATTAAAGATGATCATCGAGCATCAAACCATTGTCATTACGTTGTCCGATCCAATTTCTTTCCAGCTCTAGCCCAAACATAGCTTATTATCGGTTGTCGAAATATCATCAGCAACATGGCAAAGATCGTTCATTTGATGGGTAGACACGGGGTTGTATAGCCTGTAGGCTGCTTGATGTGCAAAGCCCTGTCAGCTTAGTTTTTAGTGAACAATTTTTGAAATAGTTACCAGAAACTGTGAGGTGAGGTGATTGGACCAGAGCTGGAGTGATAGGCGGGACTCGGGGGCACTGGGGCTTTAGGAGAGAAGCCATTGGTGCTGAGGCAACGTCCGCCTGGATGAATATGTATGCGCTGCCTGCTCCCAGCAACACAATGCATGAGCTTTGGTTCAGAGAGCACAGTCTCACCATGACACCAAGAATATCATCTGCTCAGGCTTTCGCTGTGACACTGCGCGACAACAAAAGGGAAATTAAAAGAGCTGTGTTTTATTGTGTCGTCTGCTGGCAGCACCAGGCAGCGTGTGGTGCCGCTTTCCCTTCACCACACTGCCCTCTAGCGTTGGAAAACCCCGCTGTCTGCTGCAGCCTTCATCCAGCAGACCTCCTCGGTACCCTCAGTGGGTCCCAAAGCGACCACCACGGGTCCTGGAGACGTCTCCAGCGGGATCCCACCAAAATGAGGAGTATAATTGCCCTTCCTCGAGGGAAGCACAAGAAAAAAATATTTAAAAATGTGTGCTTGGAGGACTATTTTGATAACAAGGTCCATCCCTACCCGTCCTCACATGCAGAACAGATAGCTATGCAATAACTCAAACAATAAAATCCTCATAGAAGTGGTGCATCTGGAAAAAAATCATATCAAATTCAAGTCTGTGGCTGCTTATGTGTTTGGGGGGTCGTGCCAGTGAATGTCAATAAATCCTTTAGATCATATTATTTATAGGCTTATAAAATCATGGAGTGCTGGTAAGTTTGCAAAGGCTAAACTAGGCACATTAAAACGATTTATGCACTTGGCTGCTGATCTTTAGGCCTACTGTACTTTTTTATATCATAGATGAATGATTGGGACACAACAGTTTGGGCATTTTGTTCAGGGAGACTGAAACAGCATCCATTATCTGTCTTATTCATTTGTGTGAACATGAAAAAGAGATCGGTTACTATTTAAATACAAACAAAAGCAGGCTGCAAAACATCCCGATCGACTCCTTTAACACAGCTTGTGCCGTGTGCTCAGTTTTCACGGCACCTGCTGTCACTTTACGTTCGCCGTAAAGCGATGGGCTAGCTGAGAATAATGATAGGAGAGAACTGAGTACTGTAGTTGACAGAATTGTGATTATCTGAATCTGGTTGAGCCCGGTAAAGTTTAGTATCTGCGGTTTGCGAAGGCCTCACACGTCGCCAGGTCTGAGTAAAAGTATTTTTGTGAATATCCAGTCACCCTCTGTGAGGCGAGAAGGCGACGAGAGCCAGTGGAAGAATCGCTTTTAGCCAGTCATTGCCATGGCCTCCGATAGCGGCGATAGCAACATGGACAGAGAAATGATTTTGGCTGACTTTCAGGTGTGTCCCCTTTTTGTGTCCCTAATTTTAACAGCTAGGAAACAAACATCTTGAGCTAATGTGTGTGCTGTTGTTGAATTGTCTCGGTGTCAACAACACACCACCTGACTCAGGTCGTAAACAGTGGAGCCGAGCTTTCTTCGGCTAGCAGACGAGCTAGCAAACTGACAGCTTACCGGTTAGCTAGCTAACTAGAGGACCATTATCCACAGCTAGCGACCTAGACAGAGGCTAGGACGGTGTTTTCTTGCTGGGTGCCCGTGTAGTAACTTAATTAACAGGATTTAACACAGCTCAGTGGTGTCTGTGGCGCTGACGGTGACTGTCAACTTGTTTACCCAGTGCCTTAACATTAATTTGTGGTTTAAGCTTAACAGTTACATAAGTAGCTCCCTGGTTTAGTTTGGCTTCAACTCTCAATAACGGCAACATTAAAGGGAGCCCAGATATCTATATTAAACGTCAACATGGAGGTTAAATGTCGGCCCTCTCGCTGGCTTTCCCTTCGTCGACGTTTCACTTTACTAAAATAATGTGTATTAGCAAGTTAAGTAATAATTAAAAGGCCCATAACCCATATAAATGTACAGCATATCTGCCCTAAATTAACTGGCTCCAGCAACTTAGTGCGTAGGCTGGTTGGCTACCCTCCCAACGCTAGCTGCTGTGCTGTTGTTTAGGTCACAAGCTAAACAAGACATAAACTATGTTTAGTAACAAGGGCCAAATCACTCTAGTTGATGCTTGTAGTTGGTCAACAAGACAAGTTAAACGCCAAGCAGCACACACACAGACTGTTTAATGTCATGAATTAAAATAAGCTTCAGTTAAATAAGCCACAATTTGTACTTCTGTCATGTAGTAGTGTGTAGAACATGCTGTCCCCTGAGCTGTCAGTGTGGGGCTCTGTGGAGGATTCTAGTTTTGATTGAGGTGCAAAGGTTGAGTAGTACTGGAAATGTCACGGGCTAACCAAGTTGGATCTGCCAGCACAGTGTTTTAGTTGAGTTAGGCCCACGGCATCTCCAGGTGGTAATGCAACCCTCCACACATGCTTGCAATATTGTGTTTAGCAGTTTAGGAATCAGGTTAAAATGGCAGCTTACTCTCCAAGCTTTAAGCAGCCTGTCAAGCAATCAAGACAGTGGTAAAGAAATGTGGCACTTTTTTTTTTTTTTTTTAACCAATAGTTGACTTTGGCACCATACTAGAAGTATGTCATGATGTAATATATATTTTCTGTTTTAGTTATGGGACAGTTCTCCATACTTAAGACCCCAAGTGGTATGTATTTTTCAACCACAGTTACTGGCAGCTCCTCAGGTACTTCACGGGCTGCCGTTGCAGCCTGTTTGTACTCCTGACTATCTACCCCTCACTGCTGGGGTGCCCTGGTAGTGAATAAGGCTGTAAATCCAAAACACCCTCCTTCTGCAGGGTTTATCTTAGCTGTCTGGCTTAACTACCCAGTCCAGCTGCTACCTCACTGTATCTCCTGCTTTCATATGCCTCACCTACCACATCAGTGTCAGTAAGTTGTTGGGCTTTATTATATTTAGCAATTTCAAGCTTTCCATAATCACTCTAACTTGTACTTATCCAGTAATAATTCTTTATTCACTTGTTTGCTTTGGCAGTATAAGTCAAAAGGCTCACTGTTGTAATAGTTTAAGGATTAATCTCTGTTTACACTTCATTGTCTTTCTCAGGAATCAAAGATTTAGTCTGACTTGTACCTCTGATTGCTCCACCCACTGTATCATCCTTGGTCATAACGGCATTTTCATCCTGACAGCATATAGGCTGTCTGAGTCTCACTGCTTATGAACACAGAGGATATGCGAAATCTTCATCTAGACAGGGAGTGAGGTTTTGGGCACACACACCTCCATAAGCCACTGCTCTTTCTTGCGAGGCCTCTTCTCTCAACTCTTTCCCGTTTCATCCAGTGTCCTTTCTTAGCTTGAGAAACTGTATTGACACCTCTGCCACCTTTTTTTTCTGTCAGTGTATTTGTTTCATCCCCAGTTTCTTCTTTTCTAATGGTGTTGTTTTGTCCTGTGCCATCACCAAGGCCTACTGCTTTTTTTAGGGACCATTTTCTGCCCAGTTGCTGGACTCTGTGCTTCACTTCTTACTCTTGTGTCTTAAGACTCTTTTAGTGTCCCCTCCAGTATTACTTTCACCCATCTAAATTCATTTGTTAGTTTAGACGGAGCTGATTTAATGACCCCCCCTCTCGGACAGTACTATACTGCCTAGACATCAAGGGATTCTTGGTAATTTCCTGATGCATGAGCAAATCATTCTCTTCAGCATTCACAAGGAGTGTTTTAGTTTCATAAGGAGGTTGTCTTCAGATACATGAGATCAGATAAAAAGAGAAAATTGGTCTCAGTCAAATATAGAAAATGTGGCTTCTGTAACCTTCATGAGTTACCCTAAAATACTAGTGAGAGTGCTTTTTTGCATGTTTTGTGATCACTGGAGTCTGAACAAGCGTGGTGTAAAAGTTACACCATATAAAATGGCCATAACACGTGGAACAGAAACTGGAACAGAAAGAGGTAAATGTGTCACCTGATGTACAAGCTGGTTCTAGACTATTGCAGAGTTTTACAAATCTGAGTGAGTGTGTTGACTTTTTCAGTCAGTCAGGTATGGTAGCCTGACCTCTACAGAGAGGAAATAGCTGGAGAGAATGATTAACACTCCAGCCCAAATAATTGGACACTCTCTAGCATCTCTCCTCAGTATATGAATCTACCACAAATGAAAAGGTATTAAGGTCACAGGTGATCAGTCTCATCCAGTTTTTCCTCCCTTTGACCTCTTTCCTTCTTAAAGGAGATTCAGACAGTTCAGTATGGAAGAGTCTTCCGGAAATTATTCCTCTTTGCCATGTTACTGTACAAACATTATTGTCACATCTTTGGTTTTATATTTTGAGCAGCATTGCTAGTGTTGAGTTACCTTCAAACGATGTTAGACAATGGTGAAATGTTCATATATTTAAAATGATGAAAAATGAAGATAATTTAAAATATTGTATACAGCATGCATATAAAATGATCACAGGTAGTTAAATTACTGCTAAGCACTATTAAACAGGCTGTAAATCAAAATTAGACTGAAGTTTTAAAAATTATAGTCTTTTTCAATCCATTTTATTATTGTAATGAGCCTTGATCCAGGGTATCTTAATGCTACATGCATTTTTAACTTTTTTATGATGCACTTCAGAGATTCTTGCATTGCTGTTTTCTTTTTTTTTTTTCTTTTTTTTTTTTGTACGACTAAGTTCATACTTTTATTCTTAAATTGAACTGGGATGCATGGTGTGTGTTTGTGTATGTATTAAGTATTCCTTGAATTATGTGTTTTTATGTTTCAGTATGCTGGTATCGGGAGCAAGACATAGTGCTTGTGGCTTGATCTCATGGTGTATCACAGAATTTGCCTAATTTCACACTGCCATACTCAAGATGTGCCATAGATATGAATAATTGAACCTGTAATTGGAATTGGTGCATCCTGACCTACTTTGCAATGTTGCAATCTCTTTGGCATTATGAAGGACTTTACTTAGCCTAGTTTGCAAAGGTCAAAGATGACAGTTTGTATAGTGCATGAGGCTCAGCAGTAGGCTACTGCTAATTTAGCATCAGTGCTGTGCTTTCATGTTCTTGTTAATAACTTGTAGAGTTTGGTGGGTCTGGAGGTCAGACAGGCAGATCTGATGGCTCTGGGTAGCACAGACCTTGCTGTGGAGCCACACTTGCTGGATAGGGCCGATATGTGCACAAGCTGCAGAGGTATGGAAGTTTAGGGATAGACTATCAGCCTCTCCTAATGAAGCAGGCAGAGCACAAAACCACAGGTTTCCCAGAGTCAGTCCCCAGGGCTTTGTGCCTGCTGAGGCATACATTTGTGGAGTACGCAATGCCTTGGCATGGGTATGGGTGGTGGCTCTCTTCTGCAAGCTAGTGTTTCTATTGGAGACGCTGTGCATGTGGTTGTGCCGATTCATACACTTGTGAGGGCTGGCATCATCCAGCTGGGACATTGGCTATCCTGTCCTGGTAGTAAACACCCCAGGGGCTTGCTCAAGAGGCTGGGTTTGATGTCCATGAGACAGCTGGAGGGGTGCATCAGGGAAGTGTTGTGTTGAGTGGGAGGCTCCTGAGTTCCCTGTATTGAGGGTGTCAGCAGAAACCTGGCACTGCTAGGAAGTGGGGAGGCTGCTGTCCTTTGTTAGTCTGGGATGAAGCAGTATGGTTTCCTATTCAGTTTGTGTTTGTGACACTAAGGACAGAAACCTCAGCATCTAGAGATAGGGCTGGGCAATCTATCGGTATTGTGATATAAGGCTAGAAATGGTCTGGGATTTTGGATATTGTAATATTGTGATATGTGATAGTGTTGTCTTTTCCTGGTTTTCAATGCTGAATTATAGTAAAGGGATGCAGTTGTCTGAACTTAGACTGTTGTGGCTGCTCTGTTGTTTGCCTCTATCTGCTTGGTCATTATATCCACATTACTAATAACTAAAAATGTCATCGTGTAAATGTTGTGTGAAAGCGCCAACAGTCATCCCTACAGTTTCATCACAATATTGACATCAATGTATCTGGTCAAATATATTGTGATATTTGATTTTGTCCATATCATCAAGCCTTATCCTTAGAGATACCAGTAACACCAGTTGCAGGAGGTGCTAGATAGAGAGGGCATGGTGAATTGGGATCAAAACTCAGGTCTGGACTGACCAGAGCATTTTTACTGCATGCATGCTGTAACCACCACCACCTGCTCTGAAATCACAAAGCCTCGGGGCTCAACAGAGTTATTAACTAGAGTCACTCATGTTATGTGTTTGCATACATATGCATATTTAGAGGATTGATAACAGTTGTATGTATGACTGAGTAACACAGCTGTTTTCAGTTATAACACTGAGCATCAAATGTAAAGTCCCGTCCATGCACGCACAGCCGGGCCAATTTGCATAGCAACCGTTGCAAGCTTTAATTGTTGTGTCTTGTTTTGAGCAGGACTTGGTACTACCAGTTGTTACTGTCATTAAGTATTTATTTTGATTGTATTTTTAGGACTGCTAGCAAAATATTGTTATTTTGGAATGTTGGTGGAGGTGTGGGATTTGCTGAGTTTTCAAGGTGACCTTAGTTCCTGTGTGAAGTGTTTGTTTTTGAGATGTTTAATTCAAGGAAAATCAAAAGTCTAGTTGTCCATTGTTCATTAAACTTACTGCAGCAAAAGCTTGTCTAATGTATTTGACCTCATTCTCTTTTCTCATTCTCCTTTCTTTGTGTTTCCCTTCTCAACAGGCTTGCACTGGAATTGACAACATTGCAGAGGCAATCACTCTGCTAGAGCTTAATAACTGGGATTTAGTGGTAAGTTCATTATCTGTAGGCTCTGACAGCCAGTCATCAAGAGCACAAGCATATGACTGCCATTAACATCCTACCATTCATACTATGCAGTTATGTAATGGCCTCATTATTTCTGCATTCTGCTCAGTCTCTCTAGTTGTTAAGCAGACAGCATCTCGGCAGGACTAACACCTGTGTTTGGGTGGCTGTGAGAGATGATGTGGGCATGAGAATGTTTATCTCAAAGAAAGATGCACTGTGAGAAAGAATGTGTCCTGCCAGGTTTGTGTTAAAACATGATGAGAGGAAGGAGCCCTTAATTTTTAAGAGCATATTGGAAGGGGGGCAGATTATATTTAGATTGGTGCTGTTCAAGAGGCTGGCAGGAATTCAAAGCAAGCAGCAGCAGCAGTCCAAGCAGTGGCATGACAGACACTGGGGGCTGGGCTCACTGCACCTGTAAATCTGATGACTTGCAGTTCCTCTGCGGTAGCTGGTGGGTTGCGTAAACCTTGACAAAAGAAATCTGGTATGGCAGGAGAGCAGTTTGGGTTCCAAAGTATCATAGGTATTGATAATCAGTGAACTGTACTGTCTAACAGAAATACCTTTCTCATAGTTTGTGTTTATGGTGGTCATAGCATTTAAATACACTGCAAGTACATGCAGTGAGTGGTTATAAAAAGCACTCACTCCACTTTTTAGTTTTTACTTATTTGCACAGTGATAATCAATAGATATAGTGTTACAGAAATTGATAAAACACAATAGAGAATAAGGAACAGGAGAGGAACAATTGAGTCGTTTGTGCGAGAGGGTAAAGAAACCTCGAGGTTAGAAACATTTCTTGCCTCCTAACAAATACCCAAACAAGAAAATAGTTAGCAAAACCCCATGTGCACCTGCATTTAACAGAGGAATCTGAATGGCATCTGAAGACAATACAGTTAAAGGGGAATTAAATGACCCTGATGCAGAAAATGAAATCAAGGTGAAGAGAGAGACTTTGGGTATGTGTATGAGACAGTTTCATTCTCACTTGCATTGAAAAGGTCTTAAAATGACTTAAATGCTGTTTTGGTTTCATAGGTTCACATAGTTTTTCTGAATTCTTTACACTTTGGTTGGTTAGAGTATTTAATGGACACTGTAGACAAAGAAAAACAGGATAAATGCATTTTGAATTCTGTACGAGCACAAAGTAATCTAATTGTACTGCTACTTCATAATCAGAGTAGCAAAGAGCAGCCAACTTATGTTTGCGTTTCTGCTAACATGGTGGAGGTATGGAGAGTGTTCGGGAGCACTCCATTCAGCTGCCAATTCAAACAAAAGCTCAGAACAAACTGACAGTGGTTACTGTCATGTGTCTTTTCAGCTCTCTTTGTTTTGCATAGACCTCCCTCCCTGAATATCCCCATTCCCTGTCGCATTTTGAGACTTGTTTTCTTCTACTTCCCCACTGCTTACAAAAAGGATACACTCTCCTTGTCAGTCTGACAAATGCCACATCATTGCCACGCAGGGTGCTAGACTCACATGATCCACCAACAAATTTGGTACATTTTTGGCATGTGGCCAGTTAGTTGGTCTGTCCAAACAGTCATCTTGTTATGTAAACAGCTAATTTTTAGGGGCAGTTTGGAAAAAAAAAAAGAAATAATAAAATGAATGAATCAATAAATAAATCAATGGACGTGGCAGATTAATTTTGAGAAATTGTTACAGAAATGTCATTTGTGAAATTGTGTCTGGAATTAGCTTCTAACCCTTTTTTTTTTTGCAGTAGATTGATTTATTGGAGACTTCATGATTGTGATGTTGATTATTAGAGCTGCAACTAATGGTTATTTTCATTATTGATTAATCTGTCAATTATTTCCTTGATTAACTGATTAGTTGTTCAGTCCATAAAACGTCAGAAAATGGGGAAAACTGTTGATCACAGTTTCCCACAATCCAAGGTGACATCCTTAAATGTTTTGTTTTGTCCCAACCAACAGTCCACAACCCAAAGATATTTAGTTTACTGTCACAGGGGACTAAACAAACCAGAAAATATTCAAGTTTCAGAAGCGGGAATCCAAGAAATTGGAAAATGTTCTTCTTAAAAATGACTCAACAATTAATTGATTATCAAAATAGTCGGTGATTAATTTAATAGTTGGCAACTCATTGATTACCTGACTAGTTGCTAGAGTCATTATTGCGCAGCAAATTGACAATATGGAACTGCACAAACTGTGTTAGGTAGCTGGTCAGCATTACAGGTCAGCACTTTCTTCAAATCATGGGTAAAATTTCACTGTCATCTCTACAGTAGCCAATGTTTACATTTTGCGTGTTGGTGACGGCAGTCAAGATCCGCTTTCATAGGAATATCTTTGCATACACATCAAGCATGGCATGTCCAAATGTAATGATTGTTTTAAAAGGTCATGCTGTTTCTGTCCTGAGGATGCCATCATACCAGCATCCTTCTTTGCTGATCAGTATCCTCAATTCATATCGAACTTAAAAGCCTGGTGGAAGTTTCTCTGCCAGAGATTCTCATTATCACCATTACCCTCACTGAATACCAGTGTTATAAGAATGAATGATTTTGCATCCTTTGCGATATAGATGTTTGATTGCTGACCATGACATGAGGATACCCACCAATACAGTCACTCAGACTACATTAAGAGGTTTAGTCTCAGTCTTTCTCTTCGAAACATATTCCCTATGTATTGGCAATTAATTCATTTGATCTGATATTGCTGTCTACTCATGGTCAGAAATGTACTTGAGATGGCTGAAAAATATATCAGGCGGGAGATAAACTTTATTGATCCCAGTGCAGAATCAGTGTTTTGCAGTACTTAAGAACTGGGTTACGTTAACATTGATAAAATTCAACAAATGAAACATGAGAATTACACAGTTGTACTTTTGTGACGGGTCCTGTCATCATGAAATAAATGTCTTGATTTTTACATTGTCATTTCAGGCAGCCATCAATGGAGTGATACCACAGGAGAATGGGATCTTACAAAGGTAATGCAGTGTTGCCACACATTTGCTATAAATCACAGACAGAAGCATCAACTTGAAGTTGTGCATGTTTGTGTCTCCAGAGACATGTTTGTGGCTTCAGAGAAAAAAAAACCATTTTATCATTTTAAATAAATGGGGAATGTTTTTGTGAGATTATTGAGCTGTGTCTGCACATTAGTCTGCCTATGATCAGCGGGTAATAAAATGAGACACAGGGTCGAAAATGTATTCAGTTGTTTCCTGGCAACAAGATGCCAGTGAGACTGAAGCAGAGATTGTGAGGTAACTCCTCAAGCACTGTTGCCCATCTGTTTCCCAGAACACTGCCCGGTGTAGCTCGGCCCTTAGACTTTGCTGCTCAGGCTGAAACTCCAGTCTCTGCATTAATTTAGAGGATCAAAGTAACAAGCAACCAAAAGTAAGGTGGGCCAGTGTCTGGAAGAAATGAGAACTAAGGAGAGAGGAAGATGGCGTATTTTTTTTTGGTTGATAGAAAACAGCATATATAATTCAGTGAGGAAGTGGTGACTTGAATTACTCCTTTAAAATATTGTTTCCAGCCTCTTAAAGAAGTATATCAAATAACCAGAACCAATAGAGTAAATATGAAAACTTCAGTGCATTCATTGCATCAGTGTATCAGGGTTAAATTGGGCCCATTCAGCTGTGTAAATCTGCTGGAAGAAATTAAATTAGACAGTCTGGTTTTGGCCTGAATTTCTGTGAAATGCTTTAAATTGGTTCATTCATGAATCATAAAGAAATATCTATGTGTGTTGTGTTTTTTTTCTCCAAATTTCAGAGGAAAAAGGATAATCTTATTGTTCGTGTTTTTTTAAATGGATTTAATATTTTGGCTAAAAGTGCTGAATTGTTGTCTTCAATTGCGATTTTCAAACACAAATCAAACTGAATCATTCCAAAACATTAAAAAATCATTTTACGGTAAATCAAATTGCCAACCTTGTGAATTGTGCCTGTTAAGCCAAAGATTCATACCACTAATGAAAACAAATTAAAATGGAGGTAGCACTGTGTAACACCTTCCAGACTATCTCTGCTCGGTTAGGTTTACTACTTTCTATAAAATTAAGCTTGCCTAGAGACCTTATTTTGCTGATAAGGACAATGAGTTTGTGTACTAGTTTGTTTTGTGAATATGTAGAATAGATTTTCTAGACTCTGTGTCTTTATGGTGAAATAGCATTTGCCCTAAATGTTCCAGTCTTGAAAATCACTAGTTGATTGAATTTTTAGGTGTCCAACTAGTAGCACTGGATGACACCAACTATGTGTTATGAAGAGGTCAATATAGTAGATTCTACTTGGCTGTGTGGAGGTAATTGTTGCTGCTATGTTTTCTATTCTGATGTTGAAGAGTGGAATAACAAAAAGACATTGCAACTGCAAGGAAACCCATCTGCCAAGAGCAGAGTTGTACACAGTTTCTAAAGCGAAAAGGTTTCTATAAGAGGCTTTGTGCCCTTCACTTTCCTTCAACGGTTAGTTGACACTCATGAATGCACTGAGCTGATCTGAACCCACTCAAGCTGGGGACGTTCTGTTAAACCGTTTTATTTTGTGTACACACTTGCGTGCATGTGTGCGCATGCATGCATGTGCTTGAGTGCGGGTCAGGCCCTTGGGCCATGAGAAGATTGCTGGTCTTTCGTAAGGGCACACATCGTTATGAATGGAGGCTGGTTGGCAGTGTGACCAGCAGCCAACACATTTACTAAGTGGCTGGCACTGGTATGAGTAGACTGGCATTGCCCAGTAAACAGCCCCTGATGACGTGACCTGAGCTGGAGCCAGCTGGAGGCTACAGCGACGTTCCAATCTAAAATGCGCTCCCCCTCCTCCCCCATGTCCTCTTTAGTTAGTGGGTTGAGAATTTTAAGAAGCTTGTTTTATTGATCACTCACCAAGACTCCTCAGGACGTCCACAGTGTTTTCCTGCCAGGACCTAATAAAAAATGCTGAATCCTCTGTTGAATTCATTCTCTGACAGTTTGTACCGGGTGAAGGGCTCAGCAGCTGTGCCTGCATGGGAACACCTCCTGGACTGCACAGGAGAACAGTGCCATCTAGATGTAGGGCAGTATGGAACTACGCCCAAACAGCAACAACGGCCGATTTAACGGCCCTCAGAGTTACTGTGCCAAGTTTTGGTGAAAGTGCCCTTAGGATCTCTCTTGTTGTTGTGAGAGTTCACACCATAAACCAAACTATTTTAGGTGCTTCCAGGAATCGGAAAAATCCTGTTAGCCAGATCTTCCTGTCCCCATTTTTTCTTTTCTGTCCTTTTCAAATGCAGTCCTTTTTTGTCTCACAACTGCATTTGTACATCATGTCCTCCTCTCTGCCGCCTGGAAGTTGATAATAAGATTTCTGACAAGGTTGCATTTGTTAGCTGCAATAATCCTGGTCCTTGTGTGTGTGTGTGTGTGTGTGTGTGTGTGTGTGTGTGTGTGTGCCCTTGCCACCTCTTACAGGTTTGCCACAGTGCCTATAACATGATGGGATCTTTTGAGTTCATTCCTCCACTTTGGGAAGCGTCAGTTAGCAATAAATTTATTGCATGGAGGTTGTAGAAATAGAGATAGGATGACTTGTTTGTAAGGGGTAGCTAAATATACAAGTGACACTTAAATCTGTCTCCAAGTCCATTAAAATTGAAAGTATGTGCCTCATAATTGTGCGCAAATATAGTACTGAAACATCTGTATGTAACTGCATGTGGTTTAGACAGAAAATTTGTTTCCTGGCTCACAGCCTGTGCTGTGCCAGCAGTGTGTTTAGCTCATATTCTTTTGTGTCAGAGAGACAGATTAAGTAATACTATCATAACCATTAACTCTGACTCATGGGTTTATAGCATAAAACGTAATGTTTGTGAGACACCATTGTATGATGTGTCTTTGGGGTTGTTGTAGTCTATTTTATATTTTTCTACCATATTTTTGCAACGCTAAGCAACATTAACTTAAGTACTATATCAAATTTGAGCATTAACCAATAGGGCAAAAAACTGTTTTTTTGGCTTCAGTGGCTGCTATGTTTCAAAATATTCCAGACACTATTTTAACGTTCAGCTACATTTAAAAAAGGCATGGCTCGTAGAGCAGACAGTCATAATATACCACCACTTAGTGGGTGTTAATTTCCCACCCTGTTGGTCTAGCCTTTTTTGAAGGCTACGCGGCTGCAGACAGTCAGACTGTTTCCTCTGTAATGTGGTGACACAAATGAATTTGGCCTTTGTTTAAGACCTTGAGACTGGCACTCACCTCTCCTCTTGTTGGAAGATAGTTGCTGCGTACAATTCAAGAAACAAAGAACAAGCCTTGTTCATGGTGAGGAGAGAAAAAGACATCACTTCCTGCTGTGTGGGTGAAGGAGGGGTCATACTCTAAGCATGGAGCACTGGTGGAGACAAACAAACAGAAAAGCATGAGATAGAGAGGAAAATGAAGAGCTGGTGGAGTAACGGAGGGAGGGAAACTTTTCGTTGCAATTCTGCAGTGATAAAAAACCCACAATATTTTTTGGTCTTACAGAAAATATAGCTTCTGTTGACTTTTGCCCTTAGGTCCCAGGTTAAAGACTGTAGCTGATTTTTATTGGACAATATGACAGCAGAGACCTGCAGCTATTGCTGAGTAAGCCTGTGTGTCTGATACTGTCTCTGATTTCATCTTACATATTTTTACCCATATCTTCTCTTTCAGTCCTTCATGATCTTCCATGAAACGCCGACCATGAGAGTTTTGAGCTTGTATTTGAAGGTTCAGTCCTTAGTGCTTCATCTTGTGTATTGCTTTTTCCCTCTTTTCAGTAATTTCTCCAGTGAAGCGAGCCAGGCCAACCTCTTTGGACCTCCTAACCAGTCAGAAGCAGCTGAGGCCGCAACAGGAGTTGTGGCTCCTCCCCCTTCCTCTTCATCTTCGTCCTCTTCTCCTCCATCATCCTCAGGCTCCGCTTTCTGCCCCATCATCCCCTCCTCCCGACACATCGTGGAGCGTCAGCCCAGGATGCTCAACTTCAGGGTGGAGTACCGGCAGCGGTCTATAGAGTTGGTACTGGAGGAGGGCAGCACAGTTGGTGAGCAGCACACACCCATGTACATTACAGTGTGTATGCATTTACACACATAGATAAAACATGTTGCATACTGCCATCTTGTGGATAAATGTTAAGCTGAAAAGTTAATCTATTTTGTATCTGTCCTCACAGGAGAAATCAAACAAATCCTTGAGACAGAGCTTGGGGTTCCAGTATCCAAAATGCAGCTGAAAGGCTGGAAGAGTGGAGATGTATCTGACAGTGTGAGTTTATGGCCTACAGAGATGATTTAGTCACAAGATTACAGTCACAGTAAAATCAAAAGAATGCAAAGAATTTACCAAATTATTTTTTGGTATTTTTTTAATATATTAAAATCCCATTAGTTCTACATCCTGGAAAGTGGTGACATGATGCTGATCCAGCATGCATAAGCAAAAATTTACATTACCCTCTACATTACATAAAACCTTTTCTCCCTAATTGACATTCAATTGGTTTGTGCAAGATGCTTCTCTGTGTCATGTCCTGTCCTAACAACCTGTTTCAACAGGAAATACGTCAAATCAAAGAAGCAAGAAGGTCTCAAAATGCATTTTCATCGAGACTTTAAAGGCACAAATACAAAAACACAAGGAAAAGACACACTGATGATAACATGAGCTAAAATGGTTGCATGTGTAGAACTTTTTGCTTTCTCTCTTCACTGCTAAATTTTGGAGTAAATTTTGTGTGGAATCTCTTGCCTTTTTTCTTAATCTGATCAACAGTCTGCAAATGGTATTCTTTTGTATTTAGAGGTAATTATAATATAAAAAATATAATATATAATATAATATAAAAATATTTTTTTCTAGTTGTGATGGCTAATGATTTTATAAAAGTCTCCTTTCTGTAAAGGGTGTTGAGTAGTTTTCTGTTCTGTAAAATGATAGTTCTACAGATGTCATGTACTAATTCACAACATAATGTGACACTGCAACTATAGAGCTTGACAAACCAGCTTCAGTTGTACTGAACACAGATTTAGTCCCAATGAATCACTGAACCTTTGCAGTGAACTGAACTATTTTAAGTGTGTTGTTTTGTGTTTGTGTGTATGATCAGACCGTGCTGAGAAGTTTACACCTGCCCAAGAACAACAGCCTGTATGTCCTGACCCCAGACATTGCCCCAACTGCCAGCACCAGCCAAAACAGGTATCTGTCTCAGGACTTTCTTCAACTCTTTTCTTTATGTGCATGACTCCTCCTCTTATCATACTTCAGCACACACACAAATAGATGCACATGAAATATAATGCCATTTATATGATATGGTCACTCATACTGAACACCAGGTGGCACTCTATATCCAGTTTTAAATTTTCTTGAAGAACCCCACTGACAAATACCATTTTCATTTGAATATTAGGAGACATTTGACCCATTGGTGCAAATGCATTTTCTTGCATCAATTGTGACATTTTGAAAGGAAACCCTTTTGCCGCAAACTCTGAGTGTTAGGTAAATAATAATTTCACCTGCTTTATTTGTATCTTTACGCCTGACACTGGTGATTGCTGAAGACTGTTGTGCTTCCTACTATTCAGCGATTGTGTGTGTATGACAGCCCTCCTACATATTTATTTATTTATTTATTTTCGTTTTCTAAAATATTTCAGTGTGTCACACTGGTGATGATACCTAGTGGCAATAGAGATTTGGTGAGAAAGCTCCATTAAGCCTGTGTTCTCCCGTCAGGGGTTACTCTGCTCATCTCAGTACATACGTGGCAGTATTAGCAACCTTTCCTTCTGAAATGTCAGGCTGCTCAACAAGCAGGTATAGCAGTAATCCAATCACAGGTGGCAGCTGACTCTGTGATCTTTCTTCCATCAGTATCAGGTAAACATTATCCCATGGAAATCTCTGTTATTATCACATTCCTGCTCCCATTGCATCTGCTTGTTTTAACAGTAAAGACTATATTTAGTTCAGTTTATGGATAAGAGTATTGGACTAGTGAACAGAGTTGTATTTGATTTTTAATATGAATACGTGTTGGTTTACATCTGAGTGAAAGATTGCATGTGGGTGCATACGTGTTTTGTTGCTGCTACTGCTTTTGTGTTATGTATTTGTATTATTGGGGTGTGTGTTTTGTGTCCAGATATGCATACTGGGTGTTAGTGTGTGTTGGGTGTCATCATTCATGTTTGATAACAGAGACACTACGAGGCCTAGTGAGGGGCCTGAGGAGGACATGTGCTTTGTCTCCAATAATTATTGAAGTTTTGGCTCATGAGTTTAAGAAGCCTGTACTATTGACTGATCAAGCTCCCTCTGAGAACTTTACATTTTTTTCCGCACCATTTTTGCTTTTTTCTTAGAAATTGGTACTGGCCTCTTGGGCATTTATTAACAGTTCTAGTGCAAGTCAAATGAAGAATGAAACTACTTCCCCTTATAATTGCATTCAGTTGCAAATGTTGAAATTTATCTTCTAATAAATATAACTATAGCTTGTTGAAGCTGATCAATTGGGTTTCGTATAATTTTTGAGAAATGTAGTTTCAAAACCATTTCACTCATGAGTGAGAAGGTTCATAAGAGCCTAGTGTCAGGTTCTCAGAAATATGACCATGAGCATGAAAATTTCTTGAATGAAGTAACAGGTGTAGTTGGTTACTGATCAATAGGATAGACTTCAAAAGTTTTGATTTCCTACAATTGGAGACCTTTTGACAATCATCTCATAAAGATGTAGTAGTTTTATTGTCAGCCACGTCACAGATTTACAAAAGACCGTTGAAGCATTGACTGGTATTGTATATGATAAAAAGAGTAAAGCCATTAAAAGCAGCATCTTCTAAAAATAAAAAAAACTAAAATCCTTTTTTTTTTTTTCAGGATTATTGCCAGTGGGGTAGGAACGACCTCTGGTGCCGCTTGTTGTGGCATCTTAGGATTGTCAGTTTGATTCCTTATATCTCACTGTATGATAATCATGATTGTACAGTGATCTGAATTGTAATGTCATCTTGTAGATTTTTCAGTTAAATGGAATTACTCACATCACAGAAAAAAAAGTTTATCTAGGAACACACTGATAGATATTTTAGCAGATTTTAGTGGTATTCCTCTCAGACGTTTCACCTTTATGGGCCAGAGGTAGTAGTGCATAATGTGTCTGGTGTGCTTGCGTCAACCTTGGACATTGTATTCAAACTTAAAATGGCTTCACTCTTGCTTTTCTTTGCTTTAATGTTACCAGCCACGCAAGGAACCACACATCACCGGAACAGTTGACAAGCACAAGTCATTTGGCAGTTTGCCGTTTTGCCTGCTAGTTATACTGTGTTGGCAGCTAATAGCCTGTGTTTCCCCAGTCCTCCCTCCCTTGATCGCTCCTCGCTCTCCTCTTGTCTTCTCACTCCCCCAGTAACTGCTATGTCTTTTTAGCAGCACCATTTCCATTTCTCCAAGTGTCATCGATATCATTTTGGGTGTCAGAAGCTCATTATTCTGTGTCAACTACTGTGGTCTTTGGTGTAGGACAGTTGGGGTTGAAATTGATGTGTGTGTGTGTGTGTGTGTGTGTGTGTGTGTGTGTGTGTGTGTGTGTGTGTGTGTCTGTGTGTCTGTGTGTCTGTGTGTGCAGTGACCCTGTTGTCATACAGGGAGAGCCTAAGTGGCAGAACACAGAGCAGGGAGGAGCAGTCCCCTGTAGAGGGACCAGACAAGCTGTTGGCATGCATTAAAAATAAACCCTGGTCACACCATATGCCCACAATACACACAGTCTGTGTGCAGTATGTGCAAATTTGTTGCAGTAGATGAAGCTCAGTCCCAGTACAGGGCTACAGCCCCAGCCAAGCTTGCAGGTAAGGATGCACAGGTAACACTTCTTCATTGTGATACCAGTACAAGGTACCAACATGTTATAATAAAGTTGTTGACGGTGACTGATCTCATCCATTACCTTTACTTAGAGCTCCACTGCTACTGCAAAACTGTTAAATCCCCACTATTTTCCTAAAATGAGATCACAGTTATTTGTCTCGTTTCAGAAACTTATTTTATGGCAGTTATGCCCCATAACACATATTTTCATTATTTCAATACAGTATACCTTGAAGTATTAGCAGAAAGTAGGACGTCTGGTTTTCACTTTTTACTGTCTTACTCTTGTTGTGCCTTTATTAATAAAATTAAAGTAAATTATTACCACTTTGGTATTTTGGAGCACACCATACAATCCCAAGACTTTGTCCAGAATATGGACTTGGTTGTCAGGGTCTGTGGTTTCTCCAAGTAACAGACATGGATGGACTTTGATTAACTAAAATAACATTTTCACATCCAGACTCAGGCCAGTCCATTCTTTTCCACTTTGCTCATCACTATGTTTTTTCACAGCAGACCCATATGAGATTTTCTGTCTTTCTCTCTGGCTGGAACAGTGTATTGCTTCATTTTAAGCCTCTGTTTTGGTCACATCGGTTTACTTTCAAAGGTTGTAAAAGACTATTGTTAATAGAAACAATTTATACACCACACTGGGTTCTTCGGGGGAATTAACACCCTGTCAAACATGTGTGTATGGCTAAATTACATGATTGTCAATCATGGAAACATAAGATCATTTGTGCATTTGTTCAACACACCAGAATTTTAAGCTAAAATGATTTTCATAAATTAATTATATATTTTGAATTAAATTGTAAAACTATGAAGCTGTTTTATCTTACTTGATTTTGAAAGGAATAGCTTTTTATCCCCATCAGTTGCAGTATCTGCCAATAATTCTGACATATCTGATATAATATAACCTAATACTTTATGTAGAGCATACCCAAGTTCATATTTGTTAGATTAGTTACAGACGGTTACCCACCCAAACTTTATTTCCCCTATTCATATCTACCTGCTTCAAATTGTTGCTGAATAAAATAGTAAATGTGCCATGGCTGATAATACCCCTGGCAATTACTTTGTAGAGCTTGTCTCATTCGGCTCACATACCTAAACCAAACTTACTGATTAAATAGTGATGCATTATCGTTATCATCCTGCAGAGTCGACTCATCTTTGCTCGCTTGTTTGATGAGAAATAAATCTCAAGGCTTTGGGAGATTTTCTGCTTTGCACCAATCCATCCCAGGTAGTTATTTAGTTAGCGATGTGAGGCGCAGTTAGTACTGCGGCGTTAAAGTCTGTTCTAAAGAAGGTTTTTTTTCTCTGTGGCCATGTTCACGACTGCCTGCGAATACAAGAGGGTGTTGAGGAGGAGCTAATCTCCTGCATAAATGATGAAGGCCTGATGAATATTTTAATGGCACCCTCTTTGCTCCTCGTTTATTCTCCGCTCCGGCTCTCAGGAAGCGTGTTTGTTTAATGAAAGGTTATTTTAATTTGAACTCTCAATGAAATTTGAAATTGCAAAATGATTCATTAGGCGTTGGGTGTTTGTCTCGCGGCTTCCTGTCCCTCCTCTCTCCCTCCGTGTGTCAGTTACCTTGTACTAGAGATACAGATGCTTTAGGGAGTTAGCTAGCTGGCTGGATAAAGCAGCACTGATGGAAAGTGTCTAACAGTTAGCATGCTTATTAGCTTTGGGACAAGATGGCAGACCAAAACAGAGCAGATCCAGAACGATTTCGCATCCGCCTGCTTTGTTGTGGATGCAAAATATGGAGGAGGTAAGAGGACCTTGTGTGTGCCTACTGATGAGACCTCCAGTGTATCGGAGGTTGGGCTCAGGCAAAGTGTTCAGTCAGCATGTATTCTCCTGGTTTGTTGTGGGTATGTGTTTTAACAGGGCTGATAAAGTCTATGGCTCTGTGTGTGTGTGTGTGTGTGTGTGTGTGTGTGTGTGTGTGTGTGTGTGTGCGCGCGCGCGCGCGAGATTGAGAGTAAGAGTGTTGTGCATGTGAGAGACTGTGTGTATGGGTATTTGTGTTTTGCAGGCACATGTCACTGTGTGTGTGTGTGTGTGTGTGTGTGTGTCTGTGTGTGTGTGTGTCTGGCAGTGCTAGTTTAATAAGGTCTGGAGTCTGCTCTGTGCCGTGGGGACCCACAGCGGAGGCGATGGGCTTACCTCAGAATGAAACCAATCTGTTTAGCCTGCTCTTCTCCCCTGCAAAACGTTCCATTTTCTCTGTCCATAAAGTTAAATGACATTTTCCTCCCAGCACCCTTATGCCATGTCAAGTACCTCCAGAGAGGTTGCAGGCCAGCCCAGATGTCGCTGTGTGTGTGTGTTGAGAGAAAGAAAGAGAGCTCTGGAGGCAGAAGCAAACACTGAGACATCCGCCCTGCAACCCTGCACTGCTTGAGGAGCCTGCTACTATCAGAAGACAGATGCTTTGAAAAACATCAGGGAGGGAAGCAGAGTGGATATTCTACCTGAAACATCTTTTTATCTGTCTTTTTACCCAACCATCAGAGATCCTCAGTCAGATGGGGACTGTGGTGGAGCCTTATGAATGACTTTTTTTCCCTCACATTTGATATATTGAGTAGCTATATTTGTACTATAGAATACGATGAGTGATCCAGTTTTGAAAGTAAATATTGAGCAGAACTCCACCCAGGCAGCCACCAAATGGTTTGTCAGCCTGCCATAAATGACTGATAAGATGTTCTTTTTTTCTTCTTCTTGCTTGCAAGGACAGAGTAACACTTCCACTCAGTTTACCCTCTATCTTTCTCTGTTTAGGAGTCTAGTTGCCTGCCAGCAGCAGCCCGGGACTGTGTCCAAACAAATCATGATGATATTAGCTAGATCCTTATTTATGTGTCCCTACTCCTTCCTCCCTCCCTCCCTCCCTTCCTCCAGCTCCTCTCTCTCTCTCTCTCTCTCTCTCTCTCTCTCTCCCTCCCTCTCTTTCTCTCTCTATCTCTTCATTACACACATATACACACACACACACACACACTCACACACACACAGATATTCTCTCTCTCCTCCCTTCTGCTCAGCCCTATTACATATGCATCCATCCTTCCCACTCCACACATTTCCAATCTTCCCCAGTTAGCTACAACAAACATTACATTTACATATTGATTTCGTAGTTTTAGTCAATGTAAATATGCTGTCATTACAGTAAATTTGAGCTTCTGTTAACATAAGCTCGTCCAGATCTGCGCAGATTAAGGCTGTGATTGCATAATTAATGTGTGCGCTACATATTAATTCCCCCGTCCCTCTCTTTCTCTCTCCTCTTCCTCCTCTCCTTGGGTTCTGAGCCCTGATTAAGTGCCTGCCTCGGCCCTTAAGCCTCCCATTGATATTCAGCCTCACAGACCCAGCGTTTGCTCAAAACGCTACTTAACCTCACAGCTTATTGTAAATGAAGCTTCCAAAAGTTGATTCCTCCCCCCTCCGCCTCTACGTGAAGCACACAAAGTGTCTGCTTTTGCATTGTTCACATCCTCTCCGTCACAGCTCTAATCTGCTGCTAAATCTAAGGTACCAGCCCAGAAACTCTGCCCCTTCAAGCCCTATCGGATAGGTCCTTCTCCAGCGCCAGGCCTCTCCTCAGAGAAATCAATGCATGACATCCACTGTGAGCTTGTTGATATCTCAGAGTAGCTGTTTCATGAATTACTAGCAAACTGAGTGTGAGTGTGTGTGTGTGTGTGTGTGTGTGTGTGTGTGTGTGTGTGTGTGTGTGTGTGTGTGTGTGTGTGTGTGTGTGTGTGTGTGTGTGTGTGCCGTGTTTGTCCACCAAGGTTTGTTAATATACTGTAGTGAAAAATATACCGTAGCTCTTGGTATCATATTAAATATATGTAATTGGTGTGTTTTTAACACCCCACCTATATTGTTTATCACTGTGGAAATCCACTAAAACTTAAAAAAAGACAGTTTCGCCATGTAAAATGTGATGCCTGTGGAGGTTACTGTAGCGTAGCTTAGTTTGAAGGGGCATCAAGTAATGTCTGATTTATTGCCCTCTGTCAACAACCAAGGAATTACAGGAAGCTCAACAACAAGTCTTTGACACAGCCACGTTAAGCTCCAGTCCTATTTTTACAGTAAAGTAAGCAGAAACATCTAGATATATCTAGTAATATAACACAATCCACAATAATACTGGTTCATCTTTTTTTTTTTTTTTTTTGTCTTGAGAATTAAATGAGATGCCAGCCCCTCTTTCACATTGCTGTCCTCCATCTTTGAGCACTTGTTTTGAAAGCCAGACATCTCTGCATCTGGCAAAACAAACATTGAATCATCGATGACAATCACAACAACCTCATTAACCCCCTGCGGATATCATCGGTCATTTTGTGCTGTGGGACAGTAAAATCTTCCTGAGCACATCTTCAAGGTTCAGAGTTGGGAGGATCTTGGAGCCTCCACTGGGTTTTTTCATTGCTTGTTTCATAATGATCAGGTTTGTTAGCACTAATAGCAGATTGTTGTGGACTCCATGCTGTTAGCGTGCAGGTGGTCATAGCTATGGTGGCCTGCTGTGCTGAGCGGAGCTTTAGCTAGGCTTGTTAAGGCACAGCCAGTCGAGTGGGCTACTCACCCCCAGAGGAGGCACAGCAGTCAGCCACCTCCTTGTGGCCCAGCTGGCTACCGCTAGCTGGCTAGTCTCAGCTTGCCCTTCACTTGACTCCACTGCTCTTAGTAATAATGTTTGTGTTTTTCTTTTGCCCCTTTTGTTTGTTCTTTCTTTCTTTCTTTCTTTCTTTGTGTCACTTCATTATTCTGCCCTTCTCTTCCCGATTTCCTCTTCTCTTTCTTTTTTACTCCTTTCTCGTTATTTCCTTTGCTGTGTTCATCCTTTCCTGTCATTTTCTGATCTCTCTTCTCTCTCTGTACAGCGCTCTCCAAGAGTCATTAAACCAGAACTTCCTGCTGGTCATCAGTCACCGCGAGGCCCAGCGGGACTACAGCCTCAACTTTCCTGGCTCCAGAACCATACAGGAGGTCAGTGACAAACAGATAAACACATACACACACACACACACACACACACACACACACACACACACTCATACACGGGGCGGCCTCAGTTCCTTTCCATTTCTCCTTTCTGCATAGGAGCTATAGGCCAGCATAACACAGGAC
Source organism: Myripristis murdjan (assembly GCF_902150065.1). Taxonomy (NCBI): domain Eukaryota; kingdom Metazoa; phylum Chordata; class Actinopteri; order Holocentriformes; family Holocentridae; genus Myripristis; species Myripristis murdjan. The sequence continues at coordinate 11,310,999 of NC_043983.1, read as the reverse complement.
ATTCTGCAGTCTGTCAAAATTAACTAACTAAAGTGTCCACATGTACAGTCATTACACCCCCAGTCTGTCAGTCACACACTTTCCCTTCCTCACAGGCTCTCACACATGCCGTAATATTATTGTACCTGATTCTACTTTCCCATTATGCAGCTTTCATTCCACTTGCCAAACATTGCTAGTCTATCTCAGCCATCGATTCATTATTCATCACAAATGATCACATTTCCGAGCACATAATTACTCTCACAGCTGCGGTCTGGTACGCCCCCCTCTCCTCTCCGCCCCACTCCCTCCACCCTGCCTCTCACTCTTTCTCCCTTTCCCTCGCTCTCCATAGTCTCAACAGTCTAGGAGGCGATATAAATGACTGAACACTGTTTGATCTAGACATGTGGGAGCAATGGAGAAAGACTGAGAGTCCATTCATTTTTCTTCATCTGAAACTAAACAGTGGATTTGGTAGCATATGAAATATTCATACTTACTCATACTGGTCTCACTGTGAAGGCAGTCCACCCTCTTGTCCATCATTTATTACTGTCAAAGCAACTACATAACAGGTTTGAGGAGCGTGCATGTCTTTGTGCATGCATGTGTTTGTATCTATGGGGCAGCAAGTGTGTGTTTGTCCAATTGTTTGGTATTGTGTGTGCTTCCAGAGCTTATGTCAGCACAGCCCTTACTTACACGTGAATTAAAATAAACATCCTCATAAATGTATGTAGCCTCAATCTCTTGCTCTGTACCTTCACACCTTCATCTTTCTTCATACCTCCCACCCCTCCACCTGCGCTCCTACTCTTTTCTGCACCCTCCTGCCTTGTCCTGCCCTGTTCCAACCCCCTGAGTAAAGAGGGAGACCTGAGCTGGCATCATTTATTATTCACAGTGGGTAGCCTGCTGTCACAGGTGAGGGGAAACAAGCTCCCCAAGGACTGAATTGGTAGGAGATAGAGAAGTCCCTGTCCTGATCATATCTCACAGGCAAATGAAATGATCTCCCTTTGTACTTAATGCATGGGATCTGTTCAGACTGAAATATCAATTTAGTTGTATTCTTCTGTGCAGTGGTTTTAGATCACTTGAATTTTCTGTTTTTTCAGATTGTATTTCTTTATAGACTGTGTGTGCTACATCAGGGCTAATTATTTCTTCTGTCACTTACTAGCAATTTGATTCCACTCAGTTAAATAGGTTTGTCTTAAGCCGTGTGGCTTTGTCCCCTGTTCCCTACAGCCGCTGCTGCCTGGGCCTGGCTCCTCAGCGCTGGTGACCATTACAGTAATAATAATCAGGCTAGTAGCAGGGCTTGTAATGGTGCTAATTGAACAGATTAGTACAGCCAGCGTCTGAACTGGAGGAGGCAATCTCCCTCCTCCCTCACTCCTTTTCTCCCTCTCTCCTCCATCCTCATCTCTCCCTCTCTCTCTGTTCTCAGGCAGATGGTTTTGATGAGCACCCACTGTGAACCTTAAGTGTTTCTGCTGGGATTACAAACACTGGGGAGGGGTCCCTGTGGTGTGGGAGGGGGGGACCAGGGACACAGAAAGGAGGCAAAGGACTGCCGGCTTGGTGGGGGGGCTGTCAGGGGCCATAGGGGATGGATAGAGGACAATGTGGACTCAAACAGGCCTCCATGTCGTGGTCTTTTCCTTACGCATGCTTGTCTTTAGGCATCCTGAGGCCCCCTGTGGTGAAAATGAGGCCCAGAACTTTAACCTGCATAGATCTGAACTCTATTTGCTCCATGTTGACCATACTCTTCATATATTTACTCTTTAGTCAGGGCCTGGCTTCACTCTGTTTTTTTTTTTTTTTTTGTGCGTGTGTGTGTGTGTTTTTTAAATGCTGGAATGTATTAGGACATAGTACGTCATTGCAGCATATGCACACACCATCTAGAGGCTGATGAAAAAGTTCAATAACTAATTTGGAGAAGTACAGGTACAATTGGCTGTATGAGCAAAGGCAATCAAATAGTGTTATAATTGTGGATGACCTCACTGCATTGGTGTAACATTTAGCGCTCATAGTAAGGGCTAGGAGTGGTGAGTGGAGTGGTGAAATAAAGACATAAAACAAAGCAACAAACAAGAAACAAGCAACATTTTTTTCTCATAAGATGAAGACCTGAGAGTGCAACAAAGAAGTAACACCATATTCAGCCAGTCTGCCTCCCCTTTTTGCTCATACTGTGTCCACTCACAGACGCATATGGACTCCACTACAGAACACCTTTCTCTCCCCGGTCTCGCTTTTGTCTTAGCTGAAGACTAGCCAATGGTCCCTGCTTGTGCATATCAATAGGGATAGAGTCCTGTCTTCTTGTTTGTCTTTGCCAAAGGCTCTGGCTTTGCCTTGTGGCTCCCAGGGAACTGCCCCCCCCCCCCTCCTCTATTCCTTCATTCTCCATCTCTCTCCCAATGTCTCTTCTCTACCCTCTGCCTCTCCATCTCTACAACCCAGGGCTGTGTGGACTCTGATTGGCATTCCCAGACAAGAGTGTGGGGGTAAGTTGCTGGCTAGCTTGTGGGCTAAGCTGGAGAGCAAATGTTTGCCAGGGAAGTAGAGGGTAGAATAGGGGTGGCCGCTGGGTCCTGGGCCGTCCGTGACCAGACCAGTTGTCCTGGGGATTTCTCTCCTCCACTGCACCCTGGGGCTGGGCCTGGGCCCCGTCCCTACCCCGCAGCTGGGGGACATATAGGAACCAAATGCAGGCGGGACAACAGAGCAGAAAGAAGGAAGGATAGATAGAAAAATAGGAGTGAAAGAAAGGCATCTGGTGCCTAGGGGAGACAGAGAAAGAGAGCGAGAGAGAGAGCTTGTGACTGTTTAACGGCAACCTTTTCTTCTCTTTGATTTCCTTCCAGCCAGGGATTACAGGCACTTGGCATTTACAGTGATTGGATCATTAATTTTGCCGTGAGGGGTATTGCCCAGCAGTTCACCACCATAGCCAGTCTAGCTAATGTGGTGTACAACTGGCTCATACACCCTGCCTCATCACAGCCTTAGCAACAGCTCATGAAACAGCAGCATTTTATGTTGCTGATAACACTTTGATTTAAATTGTGTTATTCATATGGACATATAGACATATGTAGCCTTTGTATAATCACTATGCTGTATGTAGTTCAAACTCCAATACATAACATGCCATTTTGGTTGACACTTTATGAATTTCCAGATTCTTTCAGTGTTGGTGCCATGGTCTAATAATGAGCTCTGGAGCTCGGTATCCTGCAGTGATATCCAAACAATGGTGTAAAATTATGTGTAAAATGCGTCCGCGACCAGACCAGTTGTCCTGGGGATTTCTCTCCTACAGGCAGTAGCCTAATGGTAAGCTACAAATTATGTCAAATTTAAGAATCCTAAAATAATAAACATAATACTTTAATTTGTTGTAATATAACTTCTCACAAGTGAAATCATTTTTTTGGCAGATAGGGGGCAGCATTAGACAGTACTGGTCCCCATAGTATGGCTGCTGTGGCCAACATGTTAACACGACCGGCTTTTGTAACTGAGGGTTAGGCACTACAGCCAATACTTAGGTTACATATAGAATCCAGGAACAAGGCATTGTGTCACCCTCTGTCCAGCTGCTGTAATTTTTTGCATCACTAAATTTAAATGCTCTAAGCTACTTTGTTCTCCAAATTCAAGTCATTGATACTATTGCATCAGACACTGCAAATAATGAGACTGCCATCCATTTCAATCAGTTATTCAGGAAAAGCCTTGGCTGCAGCGTCTGGCTGTGTAGTGTCAGGTGAGAGGGCCGGCTGTGTAGCTGTGTTATTTTTCTGCAGTGAGGTCAGGTTATCCACTGCCAGGTGGGCCTTTCACTGTCGGGCTCCACTCTCTCCTCTCCCCTCCTCCTTCTCCGCCGCCTCTCACCTTCACTCTCTGTGGTGGGCGTTAGTTTGTTGTTTCTCTGATGCTGCTTTAACCTCTGACTGCAGCCTCTTCATTACTAGTGTTTATGCCTCTCCTCTCCTCTCTTCTCCCCTCTATTCATCGGCTGGCTGGCCGGTCAGTCAAATCCCTGTAGTGCGGCTGGTCAAACATAGATATTACACTCTGTAATAACACTGGCCACCCGGCCTGACCCCAGCCTGCTGTCCTGGCCATTGCTTCCTTTTATAAGGATAGGCACCGAGAAGTGTGATGTGGGATTTAGGATAGAAGACACAGGATGGACTGTGTCACTCATTTATTATTGTTCTGTTAATGGTTTTCTCAGTTTATTTGTAATGTGAATTGCTTTGTTGTGCCAGCCCAAATAAAATATTATTACTTTGAGAGTTGTGACTTAATAAAGAACATAATTTTGTATGCTTTGACAGATGGATAAATGCTGATTTTGGCCATCATAATCCTGATGGTGTTATAGCCACTTTGTATGTGTGCATGTGTGTGTTCTCAGACACACATACATACACACACATTACACACACAAAGTGCAGTAATGTTGAGTACAATAGGCTCAAGTGTCCAAGCAAAGTCCGCCCCCACAGTTTTCATAGTTCAGTGTTTTGCAGCTTCTTTGCTGCTTTGCTTGACATTGGCTTTGACTTTGTGTTTGTAGCGTTCTTGAAGTTTCCACCTCCGTGACCAGCAGCCCTGCGTATGCCCAAGGATACATCTCTCCCCAGTGCTGCTTCCAAAGACAGGATTTGACCTGTGTGTGGAGGGAGCTTTGCTCCACAATAGACAGTTTTCTCAGCATCAGTGTCCAGCCCCGCGGGCCTACAGGGCAGCATTCTGCGGAATTAATGCACTAGAATCCACGGCCGCCAGCACTCAGACGCCGACAGAGCTTTGATCACCTTCGGCCGGCGCACATCAGGCTGGCGTTAGGGCTTTAAACCAACAACCCACTGGACGGTGTAACACGGCACTCGGTGGGACAGGCGCTGCTGGCTGCTAACTGTTTAAAAGCACGGAATGTTATTAAGTGATGCAGATACAGGGTCCGCGCATGAATGGGAGAAGAGAAATACTGTTCATTTCAGAGCGTGGGGCTGTTGTTGCTGGGCATTAGCCGAGGCATCCAAAGAATGCCGATAACACTGGCTTTTTTCCCCCTCCCCTCACTTCTTTCGACTCATCTTCTCCTTCCTTCTCTCCTCTCCTCCTTCATCCTTGTTATTCTCAATGTTGCAGAACAGCGGGTACTACCATCTAGCTTTTGCCATGTATTAAAACATTGTAATTCCTATATGAAATTAATTCTCAAATTGCAGCAACTCTGCTTATGGAAACCTACTCCACACGCATATTTCAGCTTTTTATAAATATCAGTGAGGCTTAGTTTCTTCTGATTTGACTAGTCCCCTATTAAAGACAGAATTACTTTCACAGAGGGCAGGATGTTAAGGGGAGACACTTAGGGGTGACTAGAGATTTATAGTCACGCTGTTTCTTTTTTGATTTACCCTTTTTACTCATTTGTGTTGAGAATGTAATGTCTACATCATTGAATATGCAGTAATAGTTTTACCTTGTCTTTGTGTCTGCAGGTGAAGCGGAACATTTCAGACTTGACCAACATCCCAGTGCGGCACCAACAGTGGGAGGGATGGCCTGCCTCAGCGTCTGACGACTCTGTAAGACACACATGCAAACACACACACGTAAATATATATTCATGAATGAAACACTTGTGAGCCAGATATATAACAGCTCCACAGGAAAAATCTGGACATCTGTCTTGACTTTGCTATGGAAATCTGCCTATAGCACATGCTTCCATGTTTGCATTTGTCACTACTTTACATAGCCATCACCGGCTCTTGGATCAAGGACATCCTTAAAGGTTGTTAAAAGCCCAGCACAGATTCAAAGCTCATGGTTATACAGCTTAATGATTTACAATATGTTAAGGATAGTAAATTGCAGTTGAAACAGTTCCACACTCCTCTAATCCATACTAAAACCATCTGTCAAAAGCAGGAGAGTAAGATGTTGAAGCTAATTAAGATGTCAAAGAGGGTTCCCATCCCATGTCCTCTATCTGTGGACATTAAAGCTCACATCATTGAGTCTCCCTGACCTCTCCCGCCCTAGGGTCGCTCTTCCCAGCCATTCACTCAGCACACAGTCAAGCTGATCAGAAGCGGGCCTCATACAGAACCTTGGGGAACCCCTGACCCCTTTTGTCTCACCCCTTCTTTGACAGCATATGTGTTCCCATGCTAATTGTATGGGATGGTTTATTATGCTACATTTTCGAGCTGTTGTGCACACATTCCTGTGTTAACCCCATAGCTAATGTTTTTTCTTTCAAATCTCTGTGACTAATTGTTTGCTTTGGAATATTAGTTTTTACTGTTATGTTTTTTCTTGGTGTCATTATATTAAATCATACCTAAACTGGCTCTATCCCATGGAAGCAATTAGACTACAAAGTTTCAATTTTAGGTTTCAAATAACTGCATACATTCCTGTTTGTGGTCACTAATAACCAGTTATATGTATACACTATTTGATGCATACACTGAATTCTGTTTGACACCCATTATCCGTCATACAATACTCAGAACAATAACTGCACCTGTTTTACGGTTTTAAGTAAAGCTTTTAAGATTTAATGGTTGAAGCAAATAGATTTTACCCATTATTATGCCGAAAAGGCAAAGGACAAAAGGCTATGCGTCCTCTCACTGTAGCAGATTGTTTGCTTTATTTTGTCGTGTTATAACTAGGAGCAGAAAATTCTAAAGCCCTTGATTGCCTTGCAAACCATACAGCTATAATGTGGATTCATTATTGTTAACAATATCTTTGTAGAGCTCCAGTTAAATGATCAGTAACAACCTGGAACTGTAACAGAAATAAAGCTCATTCCTCATACATGAAAACACTATGTGGGCATGTGGTGCAGTCACTAGCCTAGTACTGTTGTATTATGGCACCACATCAATTTCTTTCCCAACTTGTGGGCATAACCACTGGCACTGTGACCTTTTTATTCATACTAATACTGGCAGAGTGCTCAGAGGATATTTGTGGTGAGAATTTAGGTACGAAATGTTTCCTCTCTTGAACAACGCAGCTTTGAGATCACATCAATGTGGACCCTACTTTATTAAAAATATTATAAACTGGATATGACAAAAGCATATATTACTATGTGATTTTCTTCATCTTTCTAATTTAATTTCTAATTTAATTTCTTAAATATTTATATAATCAAATTGTATGGTTCATGAACAGAAATTTCAGAAATTTACATTTCAAAACTGCACTTCCTATTTGCAATTTGAAAATCCCAGGTACACATATTTTAAGTAGATTTTTTAAATAAATGACTATTTAGTACACTTGCTAAAGCAGCTTGATGTATTTGGTCTATTTCTATTTGCGAACATAGAGATAACCTTCCCACTCAACAGTAAACCAGCAGCATGCTGAGTGAGCCCTCTCAAAAAGAAAAGAAAGAAAAAAAACATGCTTTTTCCCCTTTTCTTTGTGCTGATTGTCAGTGAGCCTCAGCCAGTCTCATTGGTAGCTGTAAATATTATGGCCATGGGATCATGAATAGATTGCAGCTCATTGTGGCATCACGGGCCCGTCTGCAGCGTCTGTGTTTCCTGGATGAGGAGATATTAAAAAGCACAGACACAGAAGTGTAATAATGGCCTGTGCTCGAGCCCTAGCCCTCTTATTGAAACGTCTGAAAGTATTAACAGAGAAAAGCCCAGGGCCCAGCAGGCCTAGCAGGCGCCTAGGCAGGCAAGGAGGCTCTGTTAGTGCCTCGCTCATTAGCCTAGTCTCATCTCCTGGGGTTTGGACCAATAAATATGGCAGCAATGGGCCTCAGATTACATTTAGCTCTGCAGACCAGCCCGCTCGCAGTCAGAATCGATTACTACTTAGCTCTGCTTTGCCTCATAGTGTGTGTGTGTGTGTGTGTGTGTGTGTATGTTTGCTTGCTTCCATTTGCCTTTGTATGTGTGCGCATATTTGCGTTTGTGTGTTTGCGTATCTGCCGGTCTATAAGTGTGCACACTGTGGTGATCACACTGCAGTTGCTTCCTTCAGGAAGCAGTTGACTTGAGTTGGTTGATCCAAGTTCATTTCTCAGACCCAGCTGGATGCCATCTCGGCCTGCCTTTGCTGCACAGGCTGCTATATGGCACCGCAGTTGCTGCAGCACACTCCTGTGGAGGTAAAAGTAGATCAGTTCTTCACACCTAGGAGCACAAATCTTTCTTATAATAGTTGTGCTAATTGATTAACTTGCTTGGGCTGTCTGTTTCCCTTGTTAATTGTTCCTGTATTCTGGGAAGGAGAAGAGTTGAGTGGGGTTATTGTTTGTTGCATTATATTATGTCTGGATCCAGTGTTGGAGAGTAGTTTGTTGGAAAGAAATTCTCACCTTTGAGAGAAACTAGCGTTTTTGTTTTACGTCACCCTCCCTGATACTGTCCCGTCAATGTGTTTCATTGTTTATTGTGCTCTGAACAATTCAAGCCCACAGAGAGAGTTGAAATTGGATCAGGATGGATAATACTCAAGTAGCACTGAACAACAGTTCAGTTTATTCAGTCCGCTGGGTTATTGTATGAGGTATAAGACTAAGGAGGTTGAATGAAAAAGTAAGCAGGAAGAAATAATAAGTCTAAGGCATGGCAAGATGAAGTGATGCTCATTTCTAGCAGGCAGATTGAAGGCCTGGTTCAGGTAGTAACTGCAAACATCTCTCAGCATTTCTGTAGAGTCACCATTGTGTCACCGTCGTAAACATTCAAATATACAAGCAAGATTTGATCTCAGTAATACCGCATTTATATTGATGTCCACAGCTAAGACTTTGCGAACTTGGACAGTGCAGCTCTCAGGCTGAATGCTGATTTCTCTTGTAAACCAGTCTTTCAAATGAGGCTGCTACTGCGAATGCCTTTCCTTTGCATATTCAAATGGAAGTGAACATGTTTCTTTTTTAGTTTCTTTTTTTATATGAAAAATCATTCATTCATTATCCATACCTGCTTATTCCTGTTACAGGGAGTTAGAACCTAACCTAGCATGTATTTGGCAGGAGCCAGGGAAACACCTGTGTTCAGGTTGCTAGTCAGGTTACAAGGGCCAATACATAGCTAGAGAAATACAGATAGACAAACACAGTTATGCTCATACTGAGGAATAGTCTTGCCATATCTTTGAATATTTTTGAGTGCTACCATGTGTACCATGTACCATGTACCATAATTTAAAGCCAGTGTGTTGTAAGAGTACCCAACTAAAAGGTTATATGAGAAAGCATACTGCCATCTTGTTGTGTTTTATTGGTATTTATATAGAGTATTAAATGATCAGAGTTCATTACATCAGAAATATGCCATTAAGTGTTTAATCCTGTGTTGCAAGTCTGATACTCCAAGTAGATTAAAACAAATACCTGTCAAACCTTGTTCTGACATTGTATCCCTCGCAATTCCTGTGGTTTTGGCAACACTTGATTTGAGAGTTTCGACAGAACATTAACTTCCCATGCTACTTGAAATATGCTGATTGAACCTCTTCCTCTGCCTCTGCCGTCTCCTTTTCATCCTCCTTACCTAAACATCCAGGGATACAGCCTGAAGCGTTCCAGGCAGGCCTCATCTCATTCAGACTGTTTTGATTGGCAGTCTTTCCTCCACACCTGTTGGAGTGATTGGCAGGCAGTGGGACATCCTTATTACATCCTCACATCTCTTCATCGCTCCCCCCTTTCATCCCTTCCTCCTACCCAGTAATTGCTGACATTTATGCAGTGTTTCATGGTGTTTGCTAATGTATTAATGCTACGGAGCCTCAGAGGTGCCTTGCCTTGTGGGCCGGTGCCTCCCTCCGTTCCCCAGCTTGCATTAATGGAATCGTCCTTTACCTGTTAGGAGCCTTTGGAACCGAGGGCTTATTGAGGGGGCCTGGTGGTTGCCATAGCAACAGGGCTCAGCATTAAGCTCAGACAGCCCCCCCCCACCCTGGTGTGATTGGCTGCCTTCAGGTGACATTCAGCACAGGAGTTAGTCTGTCTGTCTCATGCTCTCATTTTATCTTTCCCTCCTTCTGTTCTCTTTGATATCTATAATTGTTTCTGTCTCTGCCCATCTTTCTCTCCCTGTCTTTATGCTTTCTGTGAAGCTTAGTGAGGAGGTGTTGTTGTCTTTATATGTGTAGGAATGTTCCTTCTCATTAGCTTGGTCACCTTTAGACCCTCCTGCTGCCTGCGAGCACAGAGGCAAAACACCACGCTGAATGGAAGACATAGCACCATAACACCCGCTGTTAGGTATCCCACTGATCCAGCAGTCATTTATGCCTACCTTGGCCTCTAGCTCTCTGTGTGTATGTGTGTATTTGTGTGTCAGCGTATATACATTGCCTGGCTGAACCCTAACACACTCTGTGCAGGACCCCACAGTCTAATCAGGAGTGACATATCTTCAGAAGGCGCAGAGGAGCCTGAATCAGGGAAACCAACAGGTGTTGAGGGTGGGGCGTGCTCCGTCTTTCTTCTTTTCTTCTCTCCCCTCTTCACCTCAGGTCTTTATTTCCCAAACTTTCACAAGAGCTTGTGTTTTTCTCAGCTTGTGCACCATCTCTCAACCCCCCCCACCTTCTTTCTCTCTTTCTATCTGCTCTCCCCTTTCTTAATCACTTTCTGCTCCCCTAGCCCTCTTTCTCTCCCTCTCTCTTCTTCCCTTGCTCCATCAGAGAGAGAGTTGAGTAAGGTAGTAGTGGGGTTGTGGTCGCTGTCAGTGCAGCTGTCAGTAGTAATTATCTCACACTCACAGCCAGACACCTAATCCAAACACTGCCCACACTAGAAAAGAAAAAATGAAACACAGGGAGAATGAAGGGAGAAAAAGAAGGGGAGAGAAGGGAAGAAAGGCATAGAGGGGAGAGGGGAAGGCGAAGGGGGTGAGGGAGAGAGAAAATTCTTTCCCTGTATCGGCCCTTGAATGCTTAGAGCCTCAATGCAAGTGTTAATTAAAAGAATCCAAAAAAGAGGAGCCAGTTCCTTTGTGTGGAGATGTGGGAGAGGGTCATTTGGGGGGGGTTAACCTCATCTCCCGCCCAGTGCCCTGCGGCACTTGAGCCTTGTTTCCACGTTTCACCACTGAACCGCCAAGCTGCACTTATGCACCTCAACATCAGGAGAAGCCATCGGGTCAAAGCGAGGAAGAGGATTGAGAGACGCTCAACCTATTTATTTATTTTTTTGCTTTTCACCTCCCCTCTTTGCATCCATGTCAACCCAAACCCTCCAGGCTGCCAATTGACAGGGGAAGTGATCAACTTTATTTATACACTTAGGCCCTTAGACGAAAACCTCTCATTGTGACTATGGGAGGGGTAAAGGGTTTGTGGGGGTCCTCTCAGCAGCCATTATTAAGATTCTCACGTTTGATTGCCACTCGATTGGGGAATAGGCAGAACGGAGTTGGGGCTGTTTCTTGACATTCCTAAGACTCACACCCAGTATGTCTTTGTCTGGCTCAGTACACACAGCTCTCTTTCTCAGCACTAAGTCAGTCCTCAGAACTGGCACCCATCATTTCTCAAATGCACATTCCTTATCCACAGTTGTTCTGCCTCTCAGTTAACAAAAAGCATTTAAAACTCATCTTTTACTCTTAGGGAAGTTTTGTTTTTGTTCCATTTCCATTCATTTCTGAAGGTTTTTTCCTCTGGAAAGATATGAAGAACACAACAATATAATGGACCCGTCTTCCAGTGCTAAATTACCCTGGTCAGACTTAAGTTACATGAGCACGGAAAAGGCAATTCAGTTAAGTGTTCTTCCTAGGTGTTCCAGGGATACTCGGCTGTCCTTGCTCTGACACTTTTAAACTTCTCATTGCCATAAGTACATTTGCTGCAAATTACTAGTAGACAAGAAACACAATCTGTTTCTTCTGTAATCTCTGTATATGCATGCCTGTCTTACTGTCTGGGCTTATTGACTGTTTGGGGCCTCATGGAAATAGTTTTAATTTAGTCAGATAACAAAAACGGGGGGAAAATATTTCTCTTTGTCCATTTTTATTTCTGACACTTTTAATTTGATTTTTAAATTTAATTTTGATAGTGTGCTATGAGGCATTCTTGCAAGAAAAGCTGATGTTTCCAGCGTTCTGTTATCACTGATGTTATTCCCTTCTTTGCATAGTTTCAACCTCGCGTCTCAATCTAGACGAGGCTTTCTTGGGCAGCTTTCTTTACTTAAGACAACAGGGAGAAGGAGGAGTCAGGACCTAGCAGGATATTATTCATTCTCAATCTGTCAGGGGAGATACTGTATTTCTCATATCTTCTCCTCAGTTATTGAGCTGGTGGGAATTTAAAACACAATTGTCAATATTATAACCTATTTCAGTACACCCCTAGCCTATGTTTTTTTTTTTTTTTTTTTTTAACGTCCCAGTAAATGAAAAAATGATTGCCGCTCTCTTGGGTTACAATGAGACAGGGTTCATTATCTTCTTTTAGTAAAGGCTCTAAGTAAACACTTGATATAATTTAAAGTAAAAAGTGCAGGTATGGAGGTCCTTCGCTTGGTGGCAAACGCAGAACAGATCTTTTGAGAACAGACCTGGTCATACATTCAGCACAGCCATTATTCTACAAATATTTTAGATTTTGGTTTGTTGCTGCTTTGCTTTCCCAGATAAAAAGTATAAGGTATTGTGAGAAGATAGAATACAATCAACAGTGCTTTACTTTGTCAGACGTTTTTGTGCTTATCAGTAGTAGCTACCCAGCAAGTATTCACTACTAAGTCTATGTTGCTGATAAGGTCTAGTGGTTTCATCATCCTCTCCTGCTATATAAGCTAAGGCCAGCATGAAGAATCACTCTCCTTTAAGAGACGCAGAGAGAGAGAAACTCCAGCAGTCTGTGTCGCCCCTTTTCAGACTCAATTGGCGTTGCATGTAATCGTCTCCTGATTCAACAATGACCAGCTGCTCTTTGTGTGTGTTAGCACCTGACAATGGGGCAGATCACAGGACCTCTGCGGGGGACGTGCAGCTTCTCTGCCCCTTGTCTCGCCCAGCCTGCCTGCGCTGCCTCGGTCACGTTGTTTAGAGGTTCAGTCTTCCAGACAAATGTTTGCATCTGTCGTTTTCTGCTTCACTCTGCCCAGTTAGTAGTTCATTGAATACACTGTTGCACTTGTGGAACAAGAATCAGGACATTCAGGGTAGAAGTTGACGTTGATTCACCAATCATGTTTAAATGCCTACGTGAATAAGCAAATATAACCTCATGTCCAGAGAGGATAGACATTTAGACACATCTAATTGAAAATAATGAAGTGGTATTATAAAATAGGCTACACATATGGCAGGAATAAATCCAAAATTTGGAATGCCACTGTGTACAAGGGAGGTATCTTTGCTTTCTCACTGCATCCTGTCACAGTCTTGCCTGTATTTGCTGCTGTCCCTGGTGTCGAGGCCTGGAGAGATTGGCTGTAATGAGTCCCTGCTGAACGCTGACATTTCCAGTCCTGGGTTTGGGTTTGGGAGCTCATTAGTCAGGTGTTCTCTTACTACAAACCACCACCACGCTAACTGCTACTGCAGGTGAAGGCAAACCTCATCAGTGTTCTCTCCTGATTAGAGAGATGGGCGAGCCTTTGTCTGAAAGTCATATTTGCCAATATGGACTGTTCTTGTGCCAGCTGGGGCATCGTACCTTGGTTTTAAATGGATTTAAATGAAGACCCTGGGCAGCTACTTTGTAGCTGACAGGTCTTTTTGAAACAAGCAGTCTTGAGTGATCTTTTTTTTTTTTTTTTTTATTGATGTCATTGATGAGCAGATTGGATACAAACGTATTTGCTGTGAAGCTCAAATGTAAGAGTAAGGTTATGCCAAAAAACAAAGTCTCATGTTTCAAAACCTTGATTTATTGGTCTAGCTTGTAAGACTTGACTAGCTTGACTGGAATAAGTGTTGATTTCTCTCTTTAGTTGAGTTCGAACCTGCACATAAGTGGGAATGAGAGCATTTCACCCTTGTCTTCAATCATTTTACATGCCTGTATTGGTCTGCTCTGTACTGAAGTGAACTGAAATTAAACAGGATGTTTGTGTGTTTTTCTCTGTCTTTAGATGACACTAGCTGTCTCTGGCATCAGTTATCCCTGCCATCACCTCAGTGTGTGTCGAAGGTCCTCACCAGCCAATGCACAGGAGCCCACAGAAGAGGTGCGTGCACTCACACACATACACTTCATGTCTCTCTCTCTCTCTCTCTCTCTCTCTCTCTCTCTCTCTCTCTCTCTCTCTCTCTCTCTCTCTCTCTCTCTCTCTCTCAAATACTTTAGTTTTGTGCTGTGGATTACTTTCCCCCTGGGCCATGTAAAAATATGTCTTAGCTAATCAAATATGGTAACAAAATACTCCTGTTGAATGAATGTGTGAAAATAAGTCTGCAAATAAATGAATGATTTATGTCTGCAGTGTCCAGATGTCCACATGATCAGTGATAGTGAGGGGGATGATTTTGAAGATGCGTCAGAGTTCAGTGTGGACGATTCAGAGATGTTCGGAATGGGCTCATCAACCTGTCGGAAATCACCCATGAGTACGTAAAACAGTGTTTCAGGGACAGATTTTGTCATAAGAATTATTACTTTAATGTTTTTTCCTTAGCACCAGCCATATATATTTCGATGCTTGCTTATTTGTTTTTATGTTTTGTAACTATTAATTAACACATATTACACATATGGCAAGTTTAAGCATTGACTTGTGTTGTCCCCTTGCAGTGCCAGAAAATAGTGAGAATGAAGGTGATGCCTTACTGCACTTTACTGCCGAATTTTCTACAAGGTCAGTAAACCATCGGGTACTGCTGATGTTGTTTTAAAGAGCCTTGCTTCCACTGAGGTTTAACAATGTGTATTATATTGCTTGCCTGTCGTGTGCGTGTACATGTGTGTCTTGTAGGTATGGAGACATCCACCCAATGTTCTTCATTGGATCTTTGGAGGCAGCATCTCAAGAGGCCTTCTATGGCAAAGCTAGAGATGTAAGTAGCACACTCCCACACCCCCCAGATCTATATTTTACTCTGCTGCGGAGGCCTCAGAGCCACCATTTCATATCATTTCATCGAAACCCTCATCAAATTTTCACCCTGACAGCTGAGGCTTTATTTTTAGCCGTCCAGTTTTCCCCTTGTTTCTCGGCTTTTGTCCTTTTAAGGAGGCTTGTATCAACTGACAGCTTGTGCGGATTACAGTCTTATTAGACTGTGAGGACACAGCAAGATGTTAGGGGGGTTCAGATCACCAGACACAGGGAGGGAGGGAGCGATCGAGGAACAGACAGGAAGAGCAGAATAGCAAGAACGTGGTCAGAATGCCGAGAAGGAGGGCACGAAAAAGTAAAACTCAGAGAGAGAAAGACTTTGGTAAAGGATAGAAGAAGAATGGGAGGAATAATAGTATGAGAGAACAAGGGATGGAGAGAGAGTGATAAACAGATGAAAACAGAGAGCAAAAAAGGAGCTTGGCTTCCTGCCTGCTTCCCAGCTGATCTTCTCTCCTAAGCCAGCACAATATGGCCAGTGTCTCCCTGGTGTTCACACTCTCTGTACTGTACCACTGTACACTGCGCAGCACAGGGGGTCAAATAGCATTCATTTTCATTTTATTTAAATTTATTTTATGGTGAGCTTGATTTAATTTTTATGGTGAGCTTGATTTAATTCATGTTAAATGAAACTTGACAAAGACTTGTATAACAGAAAACATTTGATCTGTCATAACCATCAGACCAAAATATGCTGCAACAGTTTTATTAAACAGTAGCATATGGGAACACTGTTACACACTTCCATCTATCCATCCATCTCCACTTCTGTTCTTCTCTTCCTTTTGAAAAGAAGTCTATTTCTTTCTGTTCTCACAGAAAGCCAAGAGCCTACCTCATTAAGTGTATATTGGAATAGGACAGATTTGACAGGAGGGGGAGGACTCATTGAGTTTATATACAGGGGAATCAGTCTCACTCTCTCAAAGCCTGGGAGAGGCTAATCACTAAGCAAAACACTACATTTGATGAAGTGTTTCTGAAGGTGTGTGTTGGGGGCTGTGGAGATGGACTCAATCCATCCTTAATGAAAATGCTTTGGGCCGTAGAGCTGAGCTGAGCTCAGCTGAACCCTCTTGGGGATCAGTGGTTAGTCAGAGTGTACAGAGAGATAGGCCACCCATCACTAGCCACGATCCTCACTAAATCCCCATCAACGCAGCGGTTAATCGCACTAACCCCACTCTCCTCCGCCCTGCACTCCTCTCCTGTGTCTGCCACACACAAAGACACATCAAAATTCATAGCCTTGCTAGAGAGGGGAGATCAGGGGTTTATCACAGCCAAGTATGCGCTTTAAAGCCCAGTGACAGCGTCACAGAGTCAAGAGGAAAGAGCATCATTGAAGAGAGAGTCGGTGAAATGGATACCAGCAAGAAGAGCTGTTGGTCACTTCATGTCGACCGTGACTCTCAGGGTTGTTGGCTTTTGCTGTGTTTATGCAATACAGTGTTCATCTAGAAAACATGAGAGAAACTTAACTATTTGTCAGTTTCACTGAGCAAATTTTTAGTGGCTGAATTAAGCTCAAACATAATTGTAATTGGATTTATGTTTTAATAGAGAGAGTTAACTGAGCCTGCTTGCTCTGTCCCAGTCTCTGTTCACATTCATACAGTCCTACACAGTCACAGCTGGGAGCTGCCCAGTACAGCCACAGTCTTTCACTGTGCTGCTGGCGACTGAGCATTTCCACACCAGCAGCTGGAGGTGAATTGCTCAGCCAGTGGCATCTGCACAGTAGTTACTGAGGGAGAGAATTTGATCATGTCATTTCATGGTCACTAGGCCGTTTCCTGAAGCTGCAGTTCTTAAGGAATAATATATTAATTTGTGTTATTTTTTAAATCAGATTCTTGTAAAATACGCAGAAATTTGCTCTAGAAACCCCCCTCACAGGTGGCAATATGGAAAGTTCACGTCACCCCAACTTGGATGCCATATGGCATTTTGATGTAAGTCATCAAGATCTAATGCTATAAATCACTGGGAACACTGACTCATGAGTTGCGGGCTGCACCCACCAATAGATAAATTAAGAATGAAGTGAAATTATTGTGCCATCTGCTCAACTTTAGCTTTTTGGGGTATTTGCAAAGTGCAGTATGAAAGATATTTTAACTATTTGTTCAATCGATAATCAGTGTCATCCATACACAGATAACTGTTCGGCTTTAAACATGTAATGGAATTTGATTCGTTTATTCACACTTAGGCAACTGTCCGAAACAGGAGGGGTCATTCTGAATTTGTGTTTCTATGTTAAAAAGGGGAAATGTGTTTTCAGTGGGGTGTTGAGAGCCTCCAGTGTGGTTGAGCATTGATCTGAATGTGTTTTCCCACTGTGTGTGGGAGGTCACCGGATCAGTCATTTGAGCTCTTCATTTTGATGTGTTTGTTTTTCCAGACTGAGCCTGCCATCCGTGGAACAATCACTTTCTCAACTTCTCTCCTCCTCTGTACCTTTCTGTCTGTGCGTGTATCTCATTCACCGCTCTCCCTGTGAAACATGCTTACGATTAAAAGCTTCCCCTCAATGTTTCATAAATAACATCCACTGAATGTTAGTTCATTAGGACTGTGCCCTAATTAAAACCAGTGGCCACTGTATCTGTCACAGGTGACATTCTTTTCACTGTGTGGTCTCATCATCAGATACTAAATGGTGGAGAGTGATAGCAAAGATAAGAGTAAAGGATGTTTGTTTTAAATTCGTAATGTATTGGTGAAAATAAATAGAAATGTTGTGCACTGTGATACGTTAAATTTAATGCAGGTTACGATATTCCTAAATGAAAGCGCAT
Source organism: Myripristis murdjan (assembly GCF_902150065.1). Taxonomy (NCBI): domain Eukaryota; kingdom Metazoa; phylum Chordata; class Actinopteri; order Holocentriformes; family Holocentridae; genus Myripristis; species Myripristis murdjan. The sequence goes on along the minus strand of NC_043983.1, from coordinate 11,293,089 downwards.
CATAATGCATGATGGGTGTTATTTTCTTAGAAACTTGTATTTGTGCCACCTACTCAATTTCCTTAATTAAAATATCTATAAAGAATGTGTATAGAATCCGACATTTTGAGGTGGTTCAATACATGTTGATTACATTTGATAAATTTTTGATTACATTGTAATATTTTATTTTTATTTTTTTGGTGATGCAGAGTCTTAGTCGTGAGGTGGTTTTATATGCTGATTACTAGACAGTGCAGCATACCCTGGATTACCCACAGAGCATAACAAGAGCCTGTAAAGTTTTCTTTTGTGTGACACACCGAGGTATCTGTTTGTGTGAATTGTGTCTTTATGGGTGCATGTCATGGAAACGGGAAAATAACACCTGCCTGTCCTAATGACCTGCAGTACAGAGATTCATTTGGTAGAACCAGCCAAACACTTGTTTCACAAGTGTCATGTTGCCCCAGCAAAACAAACCAGCCATATCGAAGGAAAAATGATGTGCGCGTGCGTGTGTGTGTGTGTTCTCAGACTCATCTGATTGCAGCACAGACAGAAGAGAGAATTGATTTTCATGTTACAGATAATAGCACAGTCCAGAAAATGTCCCTTTTGGGTTCATGTTCAGCTGTCTTTTCAGACAGTTTACATGGAGTAGGACAAAATTACAGTTGAGCTGTTGTGAGATGTAGCATGAAAGAGATTGCTTTTGCCATGAGGGCTACAAAATTTTTTGCCTCACTTTGTTTTAGAATGATTCACAAATAAAAAGGAATGGTGTGCTTTCCTAAAGCATATCTGAGACAGTCAACATATACCATATGCCAGATGTCTTTAAAGAATCTGTATTGATGAAACGTTAGATAGTAAATCATTCGGATTTAACAATTCATTCATTGCATTGAGGCATCAATTATAAATACTAACGATTCAGCTGAAATCTTTCGGCCAAAAACATAAATGGAATTAATCACTCTGACTTTGGTCGTCATCTATATAAAATGCTTTGATTCAAGTCATTCACAATTCTTAGTAAAAAGAAAGACCTAACATTGCGGTGAGTGAGCAGAATACTATATACTACAACTTTTTTTGGTTAGCTGTGTTTTTTTATGTAATAAATAATGTTAATAATTCTGTTTTTTTTTTTTTCCAGAAGAAAAGGGGTAGTCGTACATTATTGCCCGCATTTATTTAATAGATATACAAATTTGGATAAAATCAAATCATGGTGGTTTTGCAAACTTGAATTGAATTCAGTCATTCCAAAAAAATAAGTCTAGCGTAAGTTAGACTGCCAGCTAGTGAATGAAATAGAGTCAGTGTTAAGCCAAAGATTCTCACTGTTGTACATCATGTGTTCAGTGCTCTCTGGGTCTTCTAGTGTGTGTGTTTAGCCTGATAAGGGAGGCCCACGGCTTCCAAAGATGTGAGTCAGGCTTTGTCACTTGGTCAGGATACGTCCTGCAAGACCAATAAGGGGCAGTTCGAACCGGCATACTTGATACATGATACAAAACCAATAGCACCATCAGTGCTGTGTCAAAAGCGTATGTGCAAGATCCACTCTGACTAACATGGGAGTTTGGGCAAACAACACAATGAAAAATCTTCAGTGCCTCTGCCTCATTTACACACAGGTCAATTTTGAAACTTTAGAAAAATGTTGGTACCGTATGAATGGGAGGCTCTAAGATTTATACCAGATGTGGGATTGATGATTATACAGTGGGAGGCCCTGAGCCACGTCAGAGCTGACAGTATTCTGCTGTGTGCAATCTGTAGTCACACACACACACAAAGCAAGCTAAGTTTTAGGTGAACAGGTGTCAGGAAGGGCTATGGGGTCACTATCTCGCTCAGGTTGGACCTAGTAATTTAGCTGAACTGGGGATTTGCTCCTCCCTGCTAAGAAAAGCAATACAAAAGATCTGACTTGAAAGAGAGGAGAGAACAGAGGGCTATGGACAGTTTAACTAAGATGAAGGAGCTGATGTTATTTGAACCTTCAGTTGGCCAAAATGCCCACTTTGTTTAGTCTTTACACTTGCTCTAATTGAGCATGTATGCGAGTATGAGTCCTTCACTTACCGGTACCACACAGCCGCATTTGTGCGTCCGTGCATGTGTGTTGCCGTTTGTGTGTGTATGGGGTTTTTTTTTTTTTTTTTTTTTAATGCTCTAAAACTCTCCCTCCCCTCTCTCTCACTCATTCCTCTCTCAAGACTGAATTTGCTTGTCTTCTCAGCATGAGTGTTTAATCTTTTCAGGCCGTTGAATCGGTCCAATGAATGAGCCCCCAGCTCCTTCTCTCTAGGAGCCCGGGAGATTATTCTAAAGCACTAATCGTTGAGCAAACACAGCAGTGCTCTCCCACTCCTATTCTACACAGGCCACAATATAGCACAACTTCTTCTTTCACTTTCTCTCACTTTTTATGCCCTTTGTAGATTTTCTGCTTTTTTACGTTTGTAGCCTAGTTTACTGCTCCCGAGAAACAGACCCCTTGAGTCCCCCTTCAAAACCATTAAAAAAAAAAACAAAAAACAGCGAAGTGGAGACTGAGAGAGAAGTTTTTATTGTTGATGTTGTTTTTTTTATAGCAAGAGAAGTCACATGTAATTTAGAGAGCATTATTTCCTACATCGCCCCCTGGAACCTTTTATGTTTGTGGGTGTGTTTGTTTTTTAATTAGTTTGTCAGTGGGGAGAATCTGCCAGGCTTATATGATGGTGTCAATATCCTTGGATTTGGAGCTTCGTCAATATTGTCTGGCCCTGCCGCTACTAACCTGAACAGGCCGCTGGCATTTGGTGTAAAATAAATAGAGTGATTTGTCTGTTTTGTTTTCTCCATATCTTCATCGCCTCCAAGAGAAGTTTTATTTACACCGCTCTCCATTTGATTTTGTGTGGTATTTGCTTTTTTCGCCAGTTGTGGCCCTGCTTTGGTCTATGGGAGCAGTGCTGCCTCTGCTCCTAATGGTGTCTCGTGTCATTTTATGGTCATGTAGTGTGGAAATATCTCTCAAGTTATGAGACACACGGTTCAGAGATCTCACGCTACAGGGACATACAAGGCAGTGCTGAGAAGGCTGGATTTTTTGAGAATATCAAATTGTTTAAAATAGCCATTTGTTTCTGGTGGGAGATCCTAATTTTCCAGATGTTTCCCCGTGTTTCTGTCAATTTTCCTATTTTGCTTTACTGAATTAGAAAATAAAATATTTACTAAAGGACCTCTAAAGAAACTTCAGTTGTGTTGGTTTCAGTAGAGTTTTTGTGCCACATGTTGTTTTAGTGGCTGTTCCATCCTGTCAAGAAAATCATCCAGAACGGAACCACTTGTATGTTGACCTCACGTCTTTTCCTTCTCCATCTTTCTCTCTTTCTCTCTCTCTCTCTCTGCCTCCTTTTCTCTCTTCTTTCTTTTCCTCTCTGCAGAGAAAGCTGCTGGCCATCTACCTCCACAATGATGAGAGTGTCCTCAGCAACGTCTTCTGCTCCCAGATGATGTGTGCTGACTCCATCGTCTCCTATCTGAGCCAGAACTTCATAACATGGGCCTGGGACGTCACTAAAGAAGCTAACAAAGCCAGGTACGGCAGACAGCCAGCAGGATCTTTGATTATTTGCTGGTGGCCTACTGTGAATGGAGCCGCAGAATTTATCAATAATATCATACTGTTTTCCCCTTCAAAATGAATGTGAACACAGATTTTTAATGTAATCTCAGTAATTATAATTTAAAATGAACTTTTTCCCTAATTCTCCCAAAGATTTTATGTGTGTGCGTGCGTATGTGTCTCAGTAAGAAACATACACTCTATGTCCACTATATTAAGTACACCAAGCTGCAGCTGCAGCTGCAGTGCAGGATAAGAGTCCCTTTCATCTGTAGAACAGGCTCAATTCTGCAAGGTATAGATTCAAGAAGGTGCTAAAAAGGTCCCATAGGGAATTTTCATCCTGTAAGCATCCCTTTTCACTTCATCCCAAAGGTGCTTGACACGGGGTCGTGATCTCAGGACAGCACTGGAGGAAGCTAAAGTCACTGTCTTGTTCCTGGAACCATCTAGAGTCGATGATGTATTTTTCATCTTGAATTATCCCCTTTCAAAATGGTAAACTGTAGCCATAAAGGGAAACACCTGGACAGCACAGATGTTTAAATAATAAATGATGCTCACTTGATAATAATGGGCCCGATGTTTGCACAGAAAACATTCCAGAAGTATCCATAGATTCAGGTTGGTCATGCCAGTTCTGATTCTGCCATTTGCACATCACAATATTTTTCTACTCCTCTGTCATCTGATTATCACTTGCCCGCTGTACCTTCATCTTGCTCCAAGCTGACAGGTGCAGATCTTGTTATAGTCTTCTGCTGCTAAAGACCAACCACTTTAAGGTTCAGTGAGCTGTGCGTTTTGAGAGGTTCCTCTGAGCACCGTTGTTGTGTTGAGCTGTTATTCGCATTCTTGTGGCCCTCCTGTTAGCTTGAACATGTCTGGCCATTGTCCTGATCTCTCATGAGCAAGCCGTTTCCCATAGTATTGCCACTAATGTTTTGTTAATAGCATCATTCTCAGCCAACTCTGGGCACTGTAGTGCATGAAAATCTCAGGATAGTGGACTTCTCTCAGATACAGGAAACAGCACATCTGTCACCACTGATTACATAATGTTCAAACTCACTTAAATCCCATGTCTTGCCCACTGAAAAGTTTAGTTGAACAGTAACCAAGCTTCTCATCCCCAACTACATGCTTTATACCTTTGCTTTATTTATATGTGGCTCACTGTCTGGAGGAGCAAGCCGTTTGCATAAATAGGGAGCTCTGCCAAATAAAGTGGATATTGAATGGCTTTCAATAAATGATATTCCCTGAGTCAAGAGTCAAGATAACTTTTATTATCTCTGAAAGGGTAAATTTGGTTGGCAACAGGAACTTCCATTTAAATACCCATGTAGACAGCAGAGCAATAAAGACAAAGGTATACAGACCTTAGAAACCATAAAGATCAGACAAAAGCAGAGACATTAAAAGAGATATTAAAGATGGAAGGAAAGTTGAAAAGATAAAATCAAAATAATGGAAAGGTAAAAAATGAATAAAACATTAAAATACAAAATAAGAAAAATACTAAAAACCAATAAGAGCCTCTGTGTTTATTAAAGTGTCTAAGTACTGTGGTGGTCCCTTAGTCTGAAGTGAAGATGAAACCTTAGGGCAGCTGTCATGAAACGGTTGCTAAAGCTTTGGGTGAATATTTTTTGCTCTAATGGGTGCCCGCTTCCTCACTTGCTGTGCTTACATACACTATATTACCAAAAGTATTCGCTCACCCATTCAAATGATCAGAATCAGGTGTCCTAATCACTTGGCCTGGCCACAGGTGTATAAAATCAAGCACTCAGGCATGCAGACTGTGAAACAAGACATTTGTGAAAGAATGGGCCGCTCTCAGGAGCTCAGTGAATTCCAGCGTGGAACTGTCATAGGATGCCACCTGTGCAACAAATCCAGTCGTGAAATTTACTCGCTCCTAAATATTCCACAGTCAACTGTCAGCTCTATTATAACAAAATGGAAGCGTTTGGGAACAACAGCAACTCAGCCACGAAGTGGTAGGCCACGTAAAGTGACGGAGAGGGGTCAGCGGATGCTGAAGCGCATAGTGCAAAGAGGTCGCCGACTTTCTGCACAGTCAATTGCTACAGAGCTACAAACTTCATGTGACCTTCAGATTAGCCCAAGTACAGTACGCAGAGAGCTTCATGGAATGGGTTTCCATGGCCGAGCAGCTGCAGCCAAGCCACACATCACCAAGTGCAATGCAAAGCGTCGGATGCAATGGTGTAAAGCACGCCGCCACTGGCCTCTAGAGCAGTGGAGACGCGTTCTCTGGAGTGATGAATCACGCTTTTCCATCTGGCAATCTGATGGACGAGTCTGGGTTTGGAGGTTGCCAGGAGAACGGTACATTTCAGACTGCATTGTGCCGACTGTGAAATTTGGTGGAGGAGGAATTATGGTGTGGGGTTGTTTTTCAGGAGCTGGGCTTGGCCCCTTAGTTCCAGTGAAAGGAACTTTGAATGCTTCAGGATACCAAAACATTTTGGACAATTCCATGCTCCCAACCTTGTGGGAACAGTTTGGAGCGGGCCCCTTCCTCTTCCAACATGACTGTGCACCAGTGCACAAAGCAAGGTCCATAAAGACATGGATGACAGAGTCTGGTGTGGATGAACTTGACTGGCCTGCACAGAGTCCTGACCTGAACCCGATAGAACACCTTTGGGATGAATTAGAGCGGAGACTGAGAGCCAGGCCTTCTCGACCAACATCAGTGTGTGACCTCACCAATGCGCTTTTGGAAGAATGGTCAAAAATTCCTATAAACACTCTCCTCAACCTTGTGGACAGTCTTCCCAGAAGAGTTGAAGCTGTAATAGCTGCAAAAGGTGGACCGACATCATATTGAACTCTATGGGTTAGGAATGGGATGGCACTTCAGTTCATAGTATGAGTAAAGGCAGGTGAGCGAATACTTTTGGTAATATAGTGTAGATAGCTGTGGAATGGGTGATTGTTGTTCTTTATCTGTCATTATCTCTAAAATTTTGATTAACATTTGTTTATACAGGTTGGACACAGATTTTTGACTAAGACCAGGTGGTTTACTGGTATAGCAAACTGCACACTCTAATTTGTGCCTGTGCATGGATCTGATAGGACAGACAAGGCCGAGGGTTTGTACACTCTGCACAACAAATGAATATAGTAATGACGTTAGTCCCCGTCTGACATTAAAATACTTTCAATCCTTACAAAATTAAACTGTTCTTGCGTCCTCCTGTACATTGTTGCTGCACATGCATCAAATTTTAATTTGCCATCTGCCTCAATACCAACATGTTTGGAGAGGTGTAGATTTTCTTAATGACAGACACCACTGTGTAAATGAGAGAGGGACTCGTGTTGATGCAATTAAAACTGATCATCATATCTTCGGTGTTGCTGACATTTATCTCAAGGTGCCGCTGGTTACACTAGTTGGTGAAGTGCATGATTTCATTTGTAAAGCTGTTTTAAAGCACTGGTGGTAAAACACCACCTCGGTGGGGTCCTGTGTTAATGGGCAGTCAAGTCGACCTGTTTGAGTTCTTTATGTCTGGAAATTGTTGATGTATTTGTAAGTCTAGGATTTTACCCAAATGGAATAGCTTTCTGGCCATCAGATATGACTGTTTATCAAAAGCTCTACTGAAATCATTTAAAATAACATTAATCATGGTGTAAAGTGACTGAAGGCATGCCAAAGTAAGATGTTGTGATCAGCACATGTAGGGCGATAGGCAAAACGAACCCCACCAACCTGCTACTGATGGGTGTGACAGTCTTTGCAGTTACAGTCTTTTGTGTACATTTCATTGGAGCAGAGGTATGTGCGATAGATCACTCATCTCCTCTGGACAGGCTTTCTCTGACATGCAACTAGATTTGTGAGAAAGGAGCTCTGCAAAGCATTAGAATGGAAACTGTCTGAAAAATCTTCTGGCTGAAACATCCATACCTGGTTGTAGAGCTTCCACTAAGAGAATTTTAATGGCTATGGAAATTCATGTAGACAAGCTTTCAGCAGTGCCTTGCTCCATCCACCTCATACTGCAGTGTAGCTGCCGTAAATTTCAATTTGAAGAAGAAAAAAGTGACTTGAAAGCTTGAAGATGACATCTTAATTGCCGGCATTCAGCCCCCACATTAGTGTGCACACACTTTCTCTGCATCTTCAGACACCCTTTTGAAGCAGGGCGGTGGCTTGCTAACAAATGGTGGTGTGTTTGCATTATGAGGCCCCTGATTTGGAGATCTTGTCTAAGCTGTCTGGACAGAGGGTCAGTGAGAGAGATACAGGGCACTGTTAAGAGTCCAAACATCTCTATCAGTCTAGCGATAGTCACAGTATCAGCATGTTGCAAATTAACTCTCCTGTGTTGGTAGTGAAATGGTCTGTATACGTGTACACACACATTATACACGTTATACGAATTTAAATTCAGCCTATGCTATCAAAGTTTCAAATCAAATCATACCCAGGTTTAGCTATGGTGAGGTTTGACTGTGCCAACTTATTAGCCTCAGCTCTGCTCTGTTTCCCTGTTCCCCTCATGTTGCCTCTAGCTTTTTCCTCTCATCTCCTCCCTGTTCTCTCCATCTCTCTCCATTCCCCCATCTTCTCTCTGTCTCACCACCTTCCTCTCTCCCTCTCCCCAGAACCTCCCGAGTTAAGCCTGCCCCCCTGCTAGGAGCCGTTTAACAAATACTCACACCCTGACCTCACCCCACCATTATTTCTTTTAAGAATATTCTCTCATTCCCTCATTCTGATCTCCTTTCTCTTTCTCTCCCGTTCGCCTCCTTTGCTTTTTGCCCCAGCTGAGCCTTTTTATTGCACATTAAAAAGCAGGCAACATCTGGAGCTTTTCATGACACACAGCTAGTCACAGCTTTGCTGCTAACACATGCATGCACATGTGCACACTCACTCGCACACACTATTTCTGCACATTCTCACGCTCTATGGTCGATCCAAAGTGACTAGTGATTGGCATTAATCACAGAGACTTTTAAGGTATCCTGTGTGTGTGTGTGTGTATGTGTGTGTGCGTGTGTGTGTGCGTGTATGCGTAGTGTGCCTGTGTGTGTGTAATTTTGCATGTTTGTGATGAACCTGCTGCTGTTGGAATGTGCCTGTTGCTTTGCCTCGCTGCATTCTCACAGTCCTCCCAGTTAAATGATTAATTATGCATAAAAGGAGTTCCGCTGATTGCATGCCAGTGTAATTGTCACCCATGGGAAATGAATGTGATATAACATACAGGAACTGTACTGTCTTGGCACATGGCAAACACTGAAACTATCAGTAGATAAACACTCTTAAATCATTTTCAGAGTGCAGTCAGTGCTCCTTCAAATGTCTTACACGTTTGCTTCCATGTGAACACGGCTCCTGATGAGTTTTTTTTTTTTTTTTTTTTCCCACGCCAGTCCAGTCTTTCAATCTGCTGGATTGTAGAGTTCAGTATAGTTTGTCTGTGTAACAAAGTATTTTAGGGCTGTGCCAAAAATCTTGTCATGATAAAATGTATCATATCAGGCTATCAATAATTACCTACCTATAATTATCAGATAATTATTATGTCACATTTAAAGGCTACTTTTGGCTTCTCATTGAAATCAGAAGAATTCAGAGGGCTTTTAGTCTTTTAGTTAACCAAAACAATCCAGCATGCAGTTTGTGTGTGCTGTGTGTGTCTCCCTCGTAACCGGGCATGCAGCTGGACCGTCCTCTATCCCTGCCACGTGACTGACAGTTTGTCTGCCATTTGCGTGCCTGCTATCTATTCTTGCCACGTGATTGGCTGTTTGTGTGTCTAGCACAGAATATAATTATGTTTAAATTCATTGACATTTTTATTGAATGTTTTTTAATATTTGTACTGATGAAAAATACTGTATATTGCAGTCATTTTTGCAATTGTTTTATTGCCCAGCTCTAGTATATTCATACATGCCATTTTGGTTGACCTTGAAGTGCAACTTAGTGTCTTTATGACTAAGAGTGGAAATTAGCTATCAGGTAAACCTTCTCTGTACGCTTGACTAGTCACCTTGACATCCTCAGAGCTGAAAACATGATTACCGTTTGAGAGGAAAAAAATGTCATTTTCAAATCAAAACATGTCCATGTTTGCTCTGAAACAAAGTGAGTATTACATAGTGAGCAAGCAGAGCATCCGGTTCCCATACATATTGCCATACAGGTGGCTGGCAAAAATATTCCCTGGAGTGCTACTGTACAAGCCTGACTCATCAGCTGCCCAGTGAAGCAAATGGCAGGTCCAACCATTCCATTCACATCTTCACACACTACTTTGACATGAACAAATTCAACTCGACAGTCCAGGGAAACATTAACTATTTTAGCTACCTGGATGTGCAGTGAGAGATGGAGGTGGGGTGGGTGACAGATTAGAAGCTGTCAGTCATGTTAGCCAGCCAACCAGAGGCTCACAGTAGTTGTAAACTTCATGCAGGTGTTTCCTCTGCACTGGTTTACCTCTGAAAGTTCTCTAAGGGCTTGGTGTATAGGCTACATTCTTTACCATGTTATGTTATGGCTGGATGAAACTCTGCTGAACTGTTCACCCTAGCTGCCGGGGTAGCCTGACTTCCTCCAGTACCTCATGTTGTGTCAGTACTTGTTCTATAGGTGGATTTGTATCGAGTGCCTTATGTCCCAATTACAGCAGTTTTAACCTGTTTTTGTGACAGCTGAGTACACGTCTACTCTCGTTTGTGTTTCCAGAGAGCTCAGTTTGTTTTTCTTGTAATGATGAATTTTTACTGACTCTTTAGTCTTTAGATTGATCCGAAGGAGGTTGGCTTGTGCTTGATGGGAGAATTAAGATTGGGTTTCCCTTCAAGTTAGTGTCCATTGTTCCGTGGTCTTTCATTACAGGTTAGAGTTTCCCTGTGGGCTATGGTTATGGTCTGCCTGGAGTTAGGTCTTTACAAGGACAAGTGTCAGGGACAAAATGATCACCAGGAATTAAGGCACCCTACCCCTTCCTTCCAAGATGTAGGTCACACAAAGTTCAACGTTTTGGACAATTTTCATTTAAATCAAATTCCTAAAGCATCATAGCATTCATTCTACTTTTACCACAGTGTCTTCTTCTAGCCCAGGGGTTGCAGCTATCCCTTGAAGCTCACTGCTCTATCAGTCTGCCGATATTTTCACCATGCACTGGAGTGATCATAGTGTAAATAGTACCACAGTGAGCTGATGTGCTCCACTTTGCAGTTAGGAAAGTCTGCAAGTCGCTCTCTCAACTTTGAATTCATGTTTTAATGAGTTACACCCCCTCACAGACCACATCCCCTCCATTCATCCTTCTCCCTCTGACCCTCCATCCCTCCATCCATTCCATTACTTCTCTATTTTACCAGCAAGTTATTAAAGTAGATCTTATTAAAAGGTGGGAGAAAAAGCTAATCTATATTTGCATTCAGTCTATAGCAATTCATTAATATTATGACATTTACAGGGAGCTCGGCAGGGCCCCGGCTGCCTGCTACCCTTTTCCCTCCCTGAAATGTTAATTTAAAAAGTTCTGTCTTTGTAATGGAATAAGAAATCCTCTCTTGCCCTATCAATTCTGTGCGTCTGGTGAGGAATACTAATTCATCTGCAGTTCCAATTTAGACAGCATGTCACTCTGATGGAATAAGAAAAAACAGAATTGGTTTTAAAGTCCTTAATGCCATGAGTTGTGTGTATTTCTCTTTTCTGCTGTGCATGGGAAATGATAGAGCTCTTTTTCCATATCTTGGGAGAGTGTTGGTGCGCGTGTGTGCACGTGTGTATGCGTATGTGGGAGTGTGTGTGTGTGTGTGTGTCTTGTTGCCTGATGGCCTGTGTATTTTCTGTTGCTATATTTTTTTAAACTCCAGGCTCCGAAGTATGTGTTCAGTGCCAAGAACAACAATCAAGCGATTTAAATAGAATGAAAAATAAATTTGAATTGGATTGATTCCTTTGTCTTCCAGACTACTCACCATGTGTACGAGGCACTTTGGCAGCGTGGTCGCACAGACTATACGGACATACAAGACAGACCAGTTCCCCCTGCTCCTCATAGTCATGGGCAAACGCACATCCAACGAAGTTTTAAATGTTATTCAAGGTAATTATTTCTAAGTTAATGTAAAAAGCAAAGTATAAAGCTCAAATCGCATCACTGTGTCCTTTCCAGACTGTATGGGTGGGGTTTTTTTTCAAGTTGTTTGGTATAATTCTCTTAATTGTTTTGTTTGTTGGTTTTATTCCTTATCAGGTAATTCGACAGTGGATGAACTCATGATGAGGTTAATGGGAGCGATGGAGATCTTCACAGCACAGCAACAAGAGGACATCAAAGATGAGGTGAGGTTGGAGCTCAGTTCTACATCAATGACAAGCTCTGTCTGTTAGAGATGTGGAAAGTTGTTTGGATTAGTTAAAAAAAAACATGCAGGTTGATTCTGTTTACCGCTGGTAATGTTTTTTTCTGTTATGGATGCTCTTTCATTTCAAATGAAAATAATAAGAAAAATAACAATAAGAATAATTCATTACAGATTATTTGCAGTAATTTTAACTTTAGAAAGTTTTATATTGATTTCTAACACAAGGAGCATCTTTTTTTTTGCTCATTTTTTGGTGATTATTTGGTACCGAGCTTGTAGAAGTGAGGGTGACCTTCTCTGTGGTTGTGTTTTTAACTGAAAAACAGTATTTCTGTTATTGGGCAGCTATTACGTTTTGGAACTTCATGAACATTTTGGTTACTGTAGTTTGGCAAGCACCTGCCTGTGGTGTACCTCATCATAATGTTGACCAATCAAATTGTCTCCATCAGGAGATACACTGGAGTTTTAAATCTGTTGACAACCAAAATGAGAGTTTTTCAACTTTCTGTTATGATAACACAATAATTTAGGCGACTTTACATCCTGCATACATCAGGTCCTTTGTTACATTTGTTAAATCTACAACTGAGAAATCAGATTCTCGGTGCAGTGTACTTTTCTGATGCTGCATTTAGGCAACTTTATATGTTGGAGTCTCTGCTGGACAGTGAGAGATAACTGTATAAAAAATTGTAACTTTAATGTGCAGAAAGTGTGTAATGTGCTCCTTGTATAGCTTGTATAGCATTGTATAACTCTACACAAGGTTTGCAGGAAGACAAATGCTTATAGATTAAAGTCGTCCTTCTGCTGGCTACATATTTTCTAGACTTAAAGTGGCATCAGACCCTTACAAATAGGGTGTGTAAGCATTAGCCACCACATGCCACTAAATCTTTGGACATGGTTTGTCAGATTGCCTGTTCCACCAGACACTTAAGTGGGTAAACAATCTCAAAATTTTGACGTCCAAAACTTGACTTTTTATTTTTGCCTTTATTTGATTTTTAGCAAGTCACCATGGCCTGAAGAATAAAAATGTTTGCCTCCCTTCCTGCTTTCAGAATCAGGTGTACATTTTCTCTGGTCAGAGCCTCAAACATTTAGCTAAGCATTTGAAATTCCACCCAGAGATGTGAAGCTAAATGGGAAGAACATGAAAGTGGTTTAGACAGTCCTCCACTCTTGGGTTCCCATCCAAACCACCTGTTTTTGGGTTGAATTTAAACATTCACATTCTGTTTTTGCTGGCCCCACTCCACTGTTAATAGACTTCAAAATGGTTACCACATGAAGTATTGTAATGCTAACATGTAGCATTTGTATTGCTAAATGCTAAGCTAAGGTTTTCTAGACAGAGTCCTAACAACCCAAGCTGCACCCTCAAGTGCCTGGACCGGTCATTTGTTTCTGTAACTACAGTCATAAAACATAACCTGTCACTTAATATGAGGTTGGGAAGACGGCCTGTGGTTGGGACAGCTGAGCTGCTCTGGTACTCTGGGTAATACAGTGGTCTGCTGGAGAGATTCATGCTGGGACAGATCAGAAGGCATTGTTAGACTATGGCCTATTTGGAATGACAAGCAGAGAATACATACCATTGTCGGAAGCAGAGAAGGCCTACCGCACAATTCACCTCGTTTCCATTTAGTTTTAGTTTACTGTGCCAGCTACAGTCTTTGGTCTTTGAATAGGCACAGGATACAGACTCCGCTCTCATTCAGTCTAGTGTGTAGGCAGCGCTGTGCTGTGTCTGTCAACTGCCTCCGTTAATCCAATAGAAAGTGGACAAACACCATTAGGGCTCACACTCCATAGAAGAAAGTCAGGGAAAAGTGGTGCTAGTCTTTCATGTCGGAGACAGGAATCTGGGACAGTACGACAGGGAGGTCCCCTCTCTGTCAAAGACTTTCACCTGACCCCCTGAACCACTTGTCTTTGTCACAGTCAAACAGTCAGCTCCTCCTTTAAACAGATGTTTACTCAGTGACATCAAACAAGAGAGACAATACTCTGTATGTTTTTGTCCTATATTCCACGCAGGTTCTCTGTAGAGTTTTGTGAGTATTATAGTAATCATGCTCTGTGTCTTTTTCTATATATATGAAATTTGAATAATTTGAGATAAGAGGTCTACAGGTGACTGTTTTGTTCGGTAGCTGCAATAAGAACCATATATGTTTCTATTCTACTGCATTTGCATTTCAGCTGACACGCTGCCGAGTTGCTTGCAGTCAACTAAGTGCAGTCCAGTTAGATCTGTAGATCATTCCTAAGACTCCAGTCTTACTTCTCACATCATATACTACATATGAATACTTTGACTCCAACAGTGCGCAAGTGATTAAATCTTGCTCATACTCTCTTCTGTTCCCACGCTTTTCTGTTAGCTTTCTATCTCTTGTTTGACTACAGTAGCTGTTGTAGGTGTGTGTCACACCATATTACGAGCTGAACAGTTAAACAGTCTGCCAGCCAGCTAGCCTGTCACAGCTGCACAATCTTAATAATGCTGATGTGACAGTGGCCATAGCATCTCAATCATGGGAACTGTGGTTGAGGAATGAGTGCTGTCACACACACAGCCTGAGGGTTAGACTTGCTCAGGTGGGTGTGTGACTCTTGAGTGACAACTATTCTGTTTGTCATTATTATTGCTACTTTATTCCAGCTTTATATTGGATTAGTCACTCTCAGCACACGTCAAATAACCATTAACTGCAACAAGCAGCAAGTGGTATTCAAACTATGAGCAGTGGTGTCAGCTCAGGTTGTGTCAACTGTACGTTCAGTACTTTCTTACAGATATACACTACTCATAAAAAGTTAGGGATATTCGGCTTTCAGGTGAAATTTCAGGATGAACCTAAAATGCATTATAACCTTTACAGGTGAACTTAATGTGACCTTCTGTAAACTTTTGAATGCACATATCCAACTGTTCAATGTTTCAGTACTTTTTGCACAAGTTGCTGTTCTCTAACAAGGAGTTTAACGGCAAAATTCACATCAGGTGTTTGATGTTCCAGCTCATCGAGGTCGTATCATTAGGGAACGGCTGCTGGAGACTGGGGTACCTCGAATGGAGTGGCCTGCACTTTCTCAGACCTGCATCCCATAGAAAACCTATGGGATCAGCTGAGTCGCCGTGTAGAGGCTCGGAGCTCTGTACCCCAGAACCTCAATGTCCTGAGGGCCGCCCTTCAAGAAGAGTGGGATGCCATGCCTCAGCAGACAATAAGTCGACTTGTGAACAGCATGAGACGTCGTTGTCAAGCTGTAATTGATGCTCAAGGGCACATGACAAGTTATTGACACTGACATTTTTTGTTGTGGTATATCCACCACTGTTGTTGGCTTTTGTTTCAAGAAATTGTTTGAGATGAGGAAATCACCAGTGTATGCTCCAGTGTATATAATATCACTGTAGCGTGAACTTTTTACATTTTCCATAAATTTCACCCAAAAGCCAAATATCCCTAACTTTTTGTGAGTAGTGTATATACATATATAAATCACTCGATAATTCTGAAATACCTTTATATCATGTTGTTCAGGGTAGATATGTAAATATGAAGCCCTCCATCCAGTACCAGCCTTTCATAACTCTGAATAAAATGTTTGTCCAAGGTTATGTCCCAATGAATTCCTAACAACCTAAGATTTGTTGTGGTGTTGTGTTTAGACAGCACCAGACAAAACCGTCACTTGTGTTTTAGCAATATAGTTTTAACACTCGTTTTTTAGCACTGTTAAAACATTAAGGGATGAGTCAGATAAATAAGAAATATGATTTGGACCATTGTAAGGTTATACAGGTTGTACAGCTGCTGAGGAAGGATATGAAATCTGTCACCACTTCACAATGAGTGAAGTGTGTTAATTTCCCAGGCGTGGCCTGGCAGAGGCAGAGGGAAATGGGCTGTGATAATGTCACAAGATGCAGCAGAGAGTATAACTCATGATGAAAACATGATTTACCAGTCTGATCATTCATCATTAGTACTAATAACCACAGTAATTTCAATATATCCTAAAGCTGACCAGACCTATCCCGTCTCCGGGGTTAAGTCAACCATAAGACTGCACTAATCTCGTCTTCAGTGTACCGTTCTCAAGCACTGGTGAACTTACTTGTCTCCTGTCCTTTCCTTCACTCTCTGTCTCCTGTCTTTCTGCTCTTCCCCTCCTCTCCTCTCCCAGCACAGACTCAGACACGACCACAGACGTCTACCCAACTCAGACATTCCACTTTGACATCGACTTTTGTGTCTGTCTGGAAACGCAGCAGCTGGACAGCCACATTCCGACCAAAACCAACCTCACTGACTCCTCAGTCATTCCTATGGTTGTCTGTATTTTAGCTTAGTAGTTAGTAACCGGCTGACTACTCACAGCAGATTGCTGTGAGTGTGCTGAGTGTGCCCAGCCTCAAGGGCCAATTTCAGGTCACTTCACATGCACTTCATGTGAACAGCAGCCTTGTATACCCCCAAGCGTGTTAAAAAAAAAAAAAAAAAAAAAGTGGAGCTAAAGATATAGAAATAAATAATACATAATAAATAAACATAACATAAAAAATAACATTTTATCTAGTTAGAAATTATATATACTCTGGTTCAATACAATAATGTAATGTAATAATTAGCAGCAGTTAGATTCCAAAACACTGGATATGATTTGGACTGTCCAATGTTAATATTCAGCTTAATATCAACTGACAGAAAGTTGGTAAGCTCAGGATTTTCATTGGACAGTCCAAATAAAGTGTGATGCAGTGCCTAATCTATTTCTTTATAATGAGCTATTGAGCGGATTGCCATGAAATTCTCCCATAATCGCTTGCATTCCCCCAACATGAGCCAAGCCAGCAGGGCAACACTGTTGGAGGGTCCATGTGAGTTTAATAACTTTTCATACATTAGAATCGTACAACAACTGTATCACACACAACTTTTTCTCACCAACAAGTGTGTGACCTTGTTGCATGGCTCAGCAGCTGTGCATTGTTGATGGTCACTTTGGTGCTTTTGTCCCTCTCTGCTATTCTTTTACTGTTTCCTTTCAACAGTCACCTATTATGTGAACCAAAAGCACAAATGTATCCTTTGCATTTTCAGATTCAGTATAACAATACACACTGTCCTTTCGTTTAGCACCGGCCTCACTGCGTGTTCGCCCTCTGATCACTACAATACGCTTACCTTGCCACATCCTGACTGGCGCACAGCATGGGCTTTCAGAATATAGGAAACAAATGACTGTGTGCTATTAACACAATGGGCACACTTGTTTAGTCCCTGTCTTTCTAAAACACTTTGTAGCCACAGCAGGTACAAAGAGAAAAAGCGCCTGTCCCCTTCCCTCTGTACAAACAGGAAGAGAGAGGCAGCGTGAATAAAAGAGGAGGGGACGGTGAAATGGAGACGAGGAGGGAGAGCATAAAGGAGGCTCAGGGTCTGGTAAAGGAAGACCTGGGCAGAATGGATTCCTCTCTGGTGCTACTCTTTCATACCTGGTGTTTGTACATAACCACACATGGCATTCTGGGTTTTCTTTTGTTTGGCTCTTTCTGGCTCCCACGCCCAGCCCCTCAGCTTAGATGTTTTGTCCTTGTGTATTTTTTTTTAATGGTGTCTGCTAATGGGCCCCCTTTTCTTTCTGTCTCCCTCTACGCAGGATGAACGTGAGGCGAGAGAGATGGTGAAGAGAGAACAAGATGAGGCCTACCGTCTGTCTTTAGAGGCTGATCGCAAGAAGGTACATAAATTAGGGCTCAAATCTGCCTCTACTGTATGGCTGGCATTTGATCTTGTTGATAAAGTACACAATGCATGTACACCATGTGCTTTCCTGATTTAAAAAAAACAAAACAAAAACAAACGTTTGGGGTTGGTATTGACACTATTGCTTCTCTTTGGTAGGAGTTTTAGCTTAAGTGTGCCTCTTGTAAAACTGTTTCCCATACAGTGGAAAACAACAACTGTTTGAGTGGCCCACCAGGGTGAATTGCCATCCCCTCAAATAAATATTTGTCTTGGATTCATTTTGGATGTTTCGATTCATGAAGTAGTCAGTTCTCTACAGTGTAGTTTTCAAACAGTCAAGATTTAATGCCACGTAGCACTGATGGCATGTTAGTAAACTGCATTGATTACTGTTCATTACACCTATGAGGCATTATATCTGTGATCATTTGGCCTGTGGTGTTTTTTTTTGTTTGTTTGTTTTTTTGTTTGTTTGTTTTTTGTTTTGATTTTTTTCCCAATCCAAACATAGCTTTGATAATCAGAGGGAAGTATAGCAGGTAATGTTGCAATGCCATTACCTCATACTTGACTGGGACACTTTAGTAGCACTTTTACTACCCCATTCACTGAACAAAAAGAAAGTGAAAAGACACCCTGAATGAAACATGTTAACAGTAATAAAGTATTGCAGTCCAAAAGGCATTTTGACTTGGACTCTGTTCTCAGATCCCATCTGATGAAATTCAGACATACTTGAACTTGATTCTGTTGCAGAGAGAAGCCCAGGAGAGGGAAGAGGCCGAACAGGTGCGCCTGGAACAGATGAGGAAGGAGCAGGAAGAAGAGAAGGAGGTAAGGACAATTACCTCCTGTCAGCTCAAACTCACACTGTACAAATTAGTCCAAATAATATTTAATCTCTCTGTATTGAGATATAGATAGATAGATAGATAGATAGATAGATAGATAGATAGATAGAGATGTGTGTGTGTGTGTTTTTTTAATTTTTATTTATTTATTTAATTGTTTTTTTACAAAGAGCACATGTTCTCCAAAAGAGGCACTCTAGGAGCCTAGGGTATAATATAGGCCAAATGCAGAGGCATTATCTGTGAACATAATTGAAACTGACAAATAAAGTTTTAAATGATAAATTTCACATGCTCTATTTTCAGTTTTATTAGCAGCATGAATGCATTTTAGGAGCTAGTTAAACAGGAAGACTGCAGAACCCAGCAGTCAGTTGTCCCGCTGTCACTTCAAAATAATGAGTCAATTAGATTGTGGTATTGATAAAAGCTGCCAGGCAGTGAAGCATGCTGTACTGGAGTTGTGTGTGTGGTGTAGGGGAGCACACTTCAAGCTGTTTTAGATCTGAAAGGCCCTAATTACAGTGAAGCCCATCCCCGCAAATACCACCTTACATACACACAAGTTATTGTTCCATTTGACTTCCATTTAAGTTATAGTGGTACAGCACGCAGCCTCATATTGAAATCCAAATGAATAAAAGACTTGGGTAAATTATACACACACATACACATATATGCACGCACGCACACACACACACACACACACGGCCTGAGCAAACACATATTCACTTGAAAACAATTATTGTATGTGAAGAGGGGGCCAACACACACACTCTCTCTCTCTCATGCACACAGGAAAACAATAATTGTCTGCGAGGATGGCACCAGTGTTGTAATATAGTCCATAGTAATACAGTGTAGTGCCCGCTGATTGTTGTTTACTCAGCAGCAGTGAGCCTCGGGGCACTGGGAGGTATCGGGTGACCCGGCTTGCTCAGGTGATTTGTCACTTAAGTTAAACAGACAACAACAAAAGAGCTGCAGGCCAGGCCTTCTTAATTATATCACTGTAGTCCACTAACCAAACCATGTGTGCGCACATGTGTGTTTTAAACAACAAAAGCCATCATGACCCTGTCCTTCTTAATTATATCACTCCTGTCTGACCGCGCTTCATGGTTTCCATGCTTTCTCCTGTGCCAACAGACTAGCGTTGTGCTACAGTCGAGATAGTCACAAATATGAGACCCAACGGCAGCTGATTTCTTAAACTGTCGGTCAGGACTTAAAATGGTATTGCATGAAATCTGCGCACAAAATAAAGCTGATGAGGTGTTGATCACCGGCACAAAAAACTCTCACCTCAGTGAAGAGTTTAATCATGTTGCATGCGTTGCTAAAATGTAAACTGTTGCCATGTATGTTGTCATGAGCTGTCTTATGTTTTCATTTGACTGGGTAATTGGTCATCAGTTTATAATAATCACCAGATGCACAAACCTCTAACTTATAAGTACCTGTTGTGTTATTCTCATGTCGAAGACCAAGAAGAGGGTTTTATACTGAAACATCAGTGAAGAAATCAGGCATTTGGCAGGAGTTTATGATGCTTTTATCCTGCTTTTTTCGGGACTTAAAATGAGTCAGAGGTACAGATCTCCTTTTGTCCAAACTTGGCAAGATTTGTTGTCCTCTGCAGTTGCAGTTCTATCTGTTTGATAGACAATCAAACAGATAGAAAATTACTAACTTTATCTATCCCTGTGTGGCTTTAGGAAAATTCTGTTGTCATGATACCAACAAACAAACAAACAAACAAAACATTAAAATGCTTAAACTTCTAAAAAAAAATGAACAAAACAAATGTTGAATATATCACCCAAACTTCTGACATATTAACATATGACCAGTAATCACAAAGGTGGTGCTGTGGTTAATCATTTTTCCAGTTGAGTCCCTTGCAAAAAAAGAATTCATGTTAGCTTTTATTTTTAAATAATTTTCAGCTGTGACTTATGAGGCAGTAACCTAGTACACACACTGCACACAAAAACAGCAGCAGCCACCAGAGAGAGGACAATACCGCTGGGAAGGCTTTCTCTGTGATTTTGTGCCTTTGTTCAAAGAAGAGGCAGATGAAAGTAAGAGTAAGTGCATCGAGGGAGGGAGCTCTCTGTGTGTGCATGTGTGTATGCTCGTGTGTGTGTGTATGTTCCATGTGGCTGTGTGGGCTGACATTACTATTTACCACCTTCAGGGGGTCTTAGCATACAGTAGTGTGGCTGTCAGGTGCGTGTCTCCTTCCCACCCCGTCATCTGTTTGCTTTCTGTGGTTAGCTGAGCAGAGCAGGGGAGGTGGATAAATGGATGGATGCTTCTGACTGCGTGTGTGGAACAACCAGGGCTCCAGGCTCGACCAGGCGTGTGTCCTGTGGTTTCTTTAGGGACGCTACTCCTCATTTGGGTGTGTGTCTGCACTTGTGTATGTGGTTGACTAACAGAGTGTTTCTTTGTCGTTGTGTGTCCACCACCACACATGTCCTCCTGTGTGTGTGTGTGTGTGTGTGTGTGTGTGTGTGTTCGTCCCTTGGGGCCCCTTTAACTCAGTCAGCATCAGCTCTTACACCTGAGGGAGCCGGGATAACGGAGCGGCACGCGCCCTGCCCTGCCCACCCAACACCAGAAGCTGCTAATGAGCTACTGTTGTACACTCTTATGAAATATAATTGCATTATGGTGTGTAAATAAAGCCGGGGCGTGTTGTCACAGCATATGCTCCCCGGCTGGCCCAACAGGAACAACAAGCTGGGGGGAAGGAGGGGAGTGGCAGGAGCAGAGAGCAGGAGGGGGGCTCGTGGGACAGGCTGGAACCTGGTCTTTGGGACACAGGAGAGATGATTAGCTTTGCCGTTGAAGATGACAGTTGAGGGTTTTGCACCAACAAAGCCACCGTCATTGTACTGTGGTGTAAACGGTCTTGACTTTGTGTTGGTGTTGAAAGGTGAATAAACCTTGTTTGTACAAGAAGATATCAGGACTGATTTCCTCTTATGAGACAAGACTTTAAGTCACACAGTATAGGTCATAGACACAGAGATATGAAGCAACTAAATCCAAAATCTCTTGAATTGGCTGATTAAGGAACAGGAAGGAACCACTTGGTGTATGCTGAACCATAGTTTGACACACTGAAATGCTAGTTTGCAACCTGTGGAGCCCTGGCAGGCATCAGGGAACAGGGTGAGACACAAGACAACTAATTTAATCACATTTCTCAGGACAACAAGAGCCTCAGATCAGTGTGAGGCAGTAGTGCTGTCATTTCATTGGGGGCAACTTTTTGGCTTGTTTGCTGTCCACAGTTGCACAGTGTATCATCATCTTTACAATTACTAATATTATTGATGAATCTTGGGTAGGTTTCATAGAGGTAATCACAAAGAGGTAGTTAAGCTGGAAAAATATACTGTACTAAAGAGTTAACCACTTCTTGTCTGCTCGGGAATTCCCATCTAAACTATCTGCTCTTAGATCATGTCAGCATCTGTGTAATGCTAATCGCTATATCTCAACTGTAAGGTCCATGTGTGTGTAGTAGCTACACCACTGGTCTTTCTCCCTCCAGTCAACACTCTGGATTAATAGGTAACACTTTATTTGGACTGTCCAGTGTTAATATTCAACTTAGTTTCAACCATTTTAGTGTGGTGGGTACCACTTTAAATGACCTCCCTCAGCTCCAGCTCAGCGAGAGTTTTCAACAAGGCCCGAACAATCCTTGCTGCGCCATCTCACCCTCTGGCTGTGGAATTTGAGTTGCTCCCGTCTGGCCGCAGATACAGATTGCCTTGGTGCAGGACAAACAGACTTAAGATCTCTTTTGTTACTGCTGCCATCAACGTCCTCAGTGTGTTTTGTCTCCCATTTGTGGAAGTGTTGTTTTGTTTATCATTTGTGGAAGTGTTTTTTGTTTTGTTGGTTATTGTATTCTAGATGTGATTGCTGCTGGCTGTACTACAGTTTTCCCCTCAGGGATAATAAAGCTGACATTGACCTTGACCTTGAACTGTATATTTAGCCTTAAGTGGTATAAAGTTGATACTCTTGTGAAAGTCAACTGACACTAACTCGAGTGTCTGTATTGACTCACTTATGAATTCAACTATTACAAAATTGACACTTGGATGAATATTAATGTTGGTTAGTCCAAATAAAGTGTGACCATGGTATTTCTTTACACATTTGTCTTTTACAAAGGAAATCCACCAGAGGGTTTGCTGCGTACAATAATGGAAAGAGTAATAAGTGGTCTGTGATTCTGAGGTGTCCCAAATCATATTTTGAAATATGCAGTTGGCACCCTGATCTGTGTTGTGACTGCAGCCTAACTCTTTATTGTCTTTCCTCTGGTTGCAGGCCATCCGCTTGTCGTTGGAGCAGGCCCTACCGCCGGAGCCCGACGACGAGCCGGGAGAGCAAATCAGCAAGCTGCGTATCCGCACACCAAGCGGCGAGTTCCTGGAGCGGCGTTTCCTGGGCAGCTGCAAGCTCCAGGTCCTCTTTGACTTTGTGGCCTCCAAGGGATACCCCTTCGACGAGTTCAAGCTGCTCACCACCTTCCCCCGTAGAAATGTGCGTGGTACACTCACTCTCTTCACACACACACACACACACACACACACGAGGACACAAAGCATTCACCACTTTCTCACACAGACATATACATATCCACTGAAAGGGCTTTCTAGACTAACACACTAAAGCTGTTAAATACACAGCAGGGAAGGGAAAGCCATTTTCACCAAGATGGGAGATGAATTATCCCTTCATCCCCTGTCGTTTTAGTGAAGTCAGTCACTACAGTCCTCTGTCCCTCAAGCACAAATGAGTGATAAATTTCTCTGTACCAAGGCAAGCAGCAGCAGGCTGAGCAGTGCTCTCAGCCACAGCTAGCGTCTCTGCTGGAGAGATCCACAGTTGTAATTGGCTCTTTCCTCATGACCTGCAATCTGCTTGGTGTGCTGCCACCTCGACCTCAGGCCACAGCCGGCTGAGGAGGGAAATAAGGACACTAGTTAGAGGATATTTGGTTGTTTTCATATTTTTGTTAGTTCCTCTTTTTTTCATAATTATTATTTTGTCTTTAAGTTTGAGCGTCTGCTGCATGCTCTGATGCGTGAGTGTCTGTGTTTACTCATACCTGTGACTGAGAGAGTTAAGCCAACTGTAAATCCATCCACCTGCGCACATGTGTTATTCAGTGAATATTAATTAGTATCAGTCCGCTGTGAATACAGTACATTATGTTTGTGTCAGGAAACAGTTGTCAGCACTAACAGTAGTATTCTCTGTGGCTCCTCTGCTGTAGCCTGGTAGCAGCCAGCTAGCTACAGCCAGTCATTAGGGGGCCGGGTTGTCGTGCTCTGTGGAAGCTAGCTAATGAGCACTGTTTTAACTACCAGCTTAATTAGCCATGCTGCTAGAAACAAAAATGGGATTTCCATTAATCGAGAGGAGTGCAAGTGGAGGGCGGATGGTGATAGTTGGGAAGAGGTGTGCGCAAGTGTGTGTGTGTGTGTGTGTAGGCTTGCCCGGGCAGTGTGCCATTGTAGTCTGTAGGGACCAGTGGGGCACAAACACCTCCAACTAACACACACATTAACGACTAGCTCACACACTTCATTTCGTCACAATCACACACTTCAACACATACACAAATATTTTCAAGCAAACACATGCCCCGCTCACAACTTTGTCACTTAAAGGATTCACAGTTGTCTCTTTATAATCAAGAGTAAACATGTGTTTGAGACAGAGATAAAGATGTGTCTGCATCGCAGATGAAATTCCGGCAGAAACAGGATGGGAGGATTAGGGGGGTAGAGAGGAGAGAAGTGGATGGCGACAGTGCAGAACTAGTGGAAAAAGAACAGAGATGAGAAAAGCTTAAACAAAGAAATGATTTAATCAGAGAAACAATTTGAGAGAGGGGAGGATAGAAAAAGACAAGCGGAGAAGATATTAAAAAGAAGAAGATGGGAGATAATTCCAGAAAACAAAAAGGCAGGAGATTTGGGGAAAGAGAGGAGGAAAGCAGATCAGTGGCAGTGCCAGTATGAGGCTGTGAACACAGGCCCTTGTCTAATCCTGCAGCTCTGTGTTGTAATTAAATGAGAGGGAGCAATGAGAGCCTCCATCCCGTCCAGACGCTCTCACTGTTGCTCTGCCAGGATCAGAGGATAGAGGATAGACCACTATTGCATTTGTAATACACCACAACTGTTGAAACCTTCTTTCCCTTTTCTAGTTTTCGACGGCTTTGTTCAGTGTCACTCTTTCTCTTGCTCTTTTCCATCTCTGTCTTCCC
Source organism: Myripristis murdjan (assembly GCF_902150065.1). NCBI lineage: Eukaryota > Metazoa > Chordata > Actinopteri > Holocentriformes > Holocentridae > Myripristis > Myripristis murdjan. The sequence goes on along the minus strand of NC_043983.1, from coordinate 11,268,150 downwards.
ACCTTATTTTCCATCGCATTTGTCCAACTGTAGCAGCAGAAATTAGTTGTCTTATTAGTTTCAGTTTGAGAACTTTCAGTTTAGTTGGGTCTAATTTCTCTGGCGGGAAACGAGCAGGACTGGCAAGGAAGAAAGGACTGTGGTGAGTCAGTAAATGAGTGTACAAATGTCTGGTAACAGTTTGATTCTCATCTCTTAATCAACTTTTTGACACTTTTTTGAGAAAGAAACAGAGAGCCAAATCGGGTATCTTTGTCTTGTGCGTGTGCCACCTTCCTGTAACTTAGCCAACAAGGGGTCTATTAGTCTCCGATTTTTGGATTCAGTCTCTTCCTCAACATTTGGTATCAGTGGCTTATCTCTTCAGTACTACAGCAGGCCTTACATTGGCATCATTTGTACTAGGCTTAGCCGTGCTCAGGGAACTAACCCTTTCTTCGTTTCTATGACTGTCAGAGAGTTTGAGAAGAGGGGGAGACTATTAGTGTTTCAGTTTTCAGCTTTCAAGAATTTCCTCCCTTGTCTTTGACACTGGGTGATCTCAGATCGCTGCTTGGAGGCCTAAAATGTTCTTCCCTCAGTTAGCGGTGAGCATGTTTAGACTGCCGGTATAATAACCAATCCAGTTGTTCGCTCAGCAATCATAGACACGCAAACACTGCCTAACTAGTGTATTTTTCCTCTCGCTGTGATACTGTACTCTGTTCCTGGTTTCACCTTCTCTTAATCCATCTCCCAGCTCTGTCTCAATCTAATGTAAGGAGCATGTGAACCAGCCCGAATGATTCTCAGACAAAACTTAAGATGCAGAGAAAATAAACAGTGCTATAGAAGAAGCTCTGCGCTGTACCGAAATAGGTTTTACATCTGTTACACCAGTGTGTTTTTCCTCCAGTATGTGGTATCTGAAAGAGTCAAGTTAACAGGACCAACTATTGCAGTTTATTGTTAAAGTAGTTTCATTCATGGCTGTTTCCTCGAGACGGTCTTTATAATATCCTGTCCATGTATCGTGACGCCAGCTCTGTGGCTCCTGTGATGTTATAGCTTCATTTAGTCATATGGCATTATGGATATGGAGGGAATAAGTGTATGTGTGTGTATGTTGCCTTGGCTCCATCCTGGGCCGTGTACAGAGGCCAGAGTCTCCCCTTGTCTCCTCATGTTAAAAACTGTTCTCGCCATCACTTTCCCTGGGGATCTCATCCCCCCTCGCAGCCTTTAGCCGTCTCCCTCCCCTCTTCCCTCCGTTTTTCCCCCATCTCCCTCCCGCCTGTTCCCTTCTCTCCCTGCGCCCATACCTCCTTCTCTCCTGCTCATGCCTTGAAACATTTTCGTTGCCTTTCTACCCTAATTCCCTTATGTGCCGTTTGCCTCTCTACCAGCTCTCCATGCCTCTATTGCATTTTTACCCTGACTTGTTCATTCTTATTTTCTCCTCTTCTCCATTCCCCACGTTTCTCCTCTACCCCCTCCCTCGTCTGTGCGGCGCAGTCCTCCCTTTGAAGTGCCGTACTCTGGTCTGTTCTTTTCTGTTCACGCCCCGGCGCTACGTGTTGTCATCGCTCCTGGCACCAGATAATGATCTCCCACTGCTTTTGTAATTGGCCAAATAAACACTTGACAACACTAGTTTAAAACAGACAAGTTATTTGGTTTTAATTAACATAGTAGGGCCTGTAATGGCTTCATTAAAAATGCGTTATTTCAGCTGCGCGTTTGATTATGTTGGAAACGGACATCTTGAGGGCCTGTGTTTATTTTCCCTTTCTTTCTCTCGCTCTCCCTTTTTTTCCCTCTTGCTTAGCATTGCTTAGCGTCGCCTCCCCTCTTATCAATGTGTTTTATTTGTCGGGATGTGGAAGTGATTCACGGCGATTCTGCCATGTATTTTAAACTTCACCTCAAGCGCTAATTAACCTGAATTAACCATGAGGAATTCTGTTATTTGCTAATGAAAATTACATGGAGTTGATATTAGCCGATTAATTTATTGGCAGATTATTTATGATACATCCAAATATTTTCATACAATTTTTCATAGGGAAAGAAAGACAAAATATCTAAGATTGCCGAGAGATGCCATCTGTCTTTTTGTAGGGTTCCAGGTTTTAAAATTAGACTTGCCGATAATTAGTTCTTTCTCACTGTATAATATCTTCTGATTTTATTATTTCATGCATGCCGAGTTCAACTCAATTTTTATCCATTCAAATTATGATGCATTTTTAATTAACAAGCAGAAAAACCTTGTTGTATAAAGGCTATTTAGTCATTTGGAAATCTTTTGAAATAATTCACTTTCTTTAATTAGTCCGGCAATTCCCCTAATTCAACAAGTAACTGATTGGTTTGATCCAAATTGGTTGATTGAATCTATATTGACTCAAGGTTGAGAACAAACTGCAAACCAGAGAGCTAGATTGTGTCTGTCTTATGAATGTATGTATGTATGTATGCATGGCTGTATGTAGTTGCAGGAGGAGAGAATATGGCTTAGGCAGAGCAGAGGAAAAACAACAGCTTTGTTTGTTGACAGATGCCTCCATGCTTATGGTCTGTTAATTGGATAACAATGTAAACAATCACCGATGGCGCCCGTCTCCTGTGTCAGTGTGGCATCTTGTTTCCCTACTTTCTTTTTCAGAGTCAGATGCTGCTTTTCCCCCGTTTCCTCTCCCCGGTGCACGTTTGCGCACCACGAACACAAGCTCGCGCCTGAATTCACTGTGGGCACACACATCCACACACACCTTTGCTTAGTTTGCATACATACACACACACGCACGCACACACACACACACACACCTGCTCCACCCCAAAGCCTCATTTACTCCTACCTGATGCTGTGGTGTCATAACAGCCTGTCGGGTTCATTAGCATGGCAGCCATTTGTGAAGCGCCGCTCCCGAGGTGGGAAAAGGAACTAAGCAGCCGTGTTGGTCGCTTTCCCTGAATCTGTTTGCTGCATGCACGCACGCACTCACACACACACACACACACACCATTTTATTTCTCAGCATGCCGTCTCGGCACCCCGCGGTGCTATGAGGCGGTTAACTAGGTGAGGTGCATGAGGTTGATGTGACAGCCCCTCCCTGTCAGCACCAGGCTGCCCAGGACCCCGTCGAGAAGTCAAGAGTCTAAATGACACATTGAAATGAAGACAAGGAGATGAAAAACATGAAGTCAAAGACACTTCCATCGGTGTGACATTTCCAAGCACCCTTGGGAGTTGGATAGATTGCCTGATGTTGATATGTCCGCTTCTCCTAATTTCATTACCCTTTACCCTCATCTTTTCTGTCTTACCCTTTTCACTGAATTCTCAGATCACATTTCTGTTGTTAGATGCAGCTGATCTCTAAAGATGGTCGTTTTTGAAATTTTGAAAAAATAATAATTTACACATATCCTCACTGTTGGGTGAAAAACCTGCATCTCCAAAATGTCAACTTTTCACGAACTGAGAAAAACAGCCTTTTCTTTAGCTTGACCAGGTAATTTAGAGTTTATCCAGTCAGCCCTCTAATAGTTTCATGAGGACCATGCATTGCTGAATTCCCTAAACCCGTAGAGGGGCATGTAATCCTTCAAACTAAAGTTGAAAAATAAAATCAACAAAATGAGTATTTCATGTGACAATATCAATATGTTCATTGACTGGAATTTATGTACAGAGGACAATTCACTGTGGTAATCTTACACTTTTGCGTTAAACAGTCTGATTGTCCTGGTCCTGATTACAGTGACGGAGACAATCGGCGCTGTCTCCAGAAGCTAAAGGTGAAGCTAGGTGAAGTTCTCGCTCGGTTCACGATCAGAGTTCACGTTTCATTCCCTACAATGGAAGGCCTTACACACCTATCACTGTGTCTGCTGTGAGGTTGACCTTTACCCATGCTCACATTGTCCTTTGACCTTCTGGGGCAGGTACAGCGAGCTGCTTAATTATCTTGCCACGGTGTTAGAATAGGAGCCCTAATCAGAGGTGCTGACACCACAGGCACCAGATAAGCCCTGGACGCATCTCGATGTCACACCGCCTCACTGTCACATGGCCCGTTCAGCCCAGGTGTTAGACCGGCCCTATGTAACACGACCTCTTCAGTGATTAGCTCACATAAGCTAAGAGGCCCACAAGCTGGGTGGGTGTCACAGTGTGTGTGTGTGTGTGTGTGTGTGTGTGTCTATGTCTGTGTATCCCATTTTAACAGCACAAGTTAGACCCCCTTTACGTCAAAATGGCTAACTTGATCAGCTCCGTTGTGGGTGGTACTGGATTATTCCTGTTCCTCCTTGAGTATTGAACACCGACATGCTGTGTTTCTCTGTCTGCCACCACAGGCTACGTTACTGTTTGACCTTTATAATAGGCAAATTAGTCATTATTAACCGCCGAAAAAACAGTTCTCCCAGTTCGCCTCTCACACACTCGCACACAAGCAATAAGAGAAAACACACACACACTCTCTCTCACACCAAGACCGGCCTGTCCTGCAACCTTCGGTGGTTTGTTCTGGATCGGAGCTTTCTTAAGAAAACAAACCCAACGGACCTCTTAGGGAAACGAAGCGCTGGCTGCTCAGATTACTGCCTCCCTGTCTAGCCTTTTAAACATGATGTTAGAATAATACACAGCGTACACACACTCTCACACACACATTCACTCAAGGCAGTGGGCGCTAACACACTTTGCTCTTTTCTAAGCTGGATGGTGGAGCATATATGGCGGGACAGTCACCGGGGGATTTAACCCAGTGCTGAATGACTGAATGTAAGATATTAAAGCGCTGTCTGTTTGGTGATGGTCTAATGTTCTCTCTCTAACCCCTCTTCTCTCTCTCTCTCTCTCTCTCTCTCTCTCTCTCTCTCTCTCTCTCTCTCTCTCTCTCTCTCTCTCCCTCCCTAGATCACCCAGTTGGATCCAGGGTCCACTCTGTTGGAGGCCAAGTTGTTTCCGCAGGAGACGCTCTTCCTGGAGGCGAAAGAGTAGGAACTGGCCGCCCTAAAGGCCAAACAGACTGACTGACTGACAAACTGGCTGACACACACTTGTCACCGAGCATGGGCCCCTCCAAATCTGGGCCTAGAGATACACACACACACACACACACACACACACACACACACACATACACACACACACACAAATCCCACCACCTCAGACATGCATAAACACACCGGCATGCACATACAAACAAAGACACACACACACACACACACACACACACGTTAAGTAAGCTTCTCTGCTCTCGGCCTGGTCGTGGTACATGAATGCCTAGTGTACACGTAACGCACAGAGGAGCAAAGACTGTTTCACAAGCACACAGCCAAACACTCGTTTCTCCTCTCCCTCCCTCCCTCTCCTGTCTTCTTCTCCCTCTTCCTCTCCCTCTCTCTATCTCTTTCTGTCATCTTCCCTCTCTCCCTGCTTTCCTTCCCCTCTCTCTCTCTCTCCCTCTCTCTCGCCCCTTCACCTAAAGACGACTGTGGTGTCATGGTTTTCTCTCACAACACGAACACAACACAGTATGATAAAAGAATTAAAGAGACTGAGTAGACAAAACATTGTCACGATTTCAAAACAAAAAAAAAAGGACTTCCTTCTCTCTACGTCCAACACACCAAGGCTGCTTTTTTTAGAACATGTTTTTTTGTGTTTGAAGTAAAGAAATGCTAAAAAAATAAAATAAAATAAAATAAACAGCAAGAAGAGACGTTACTCGGAGAAGGATGGACTCATATCCACCTGTATTTGCCTCCCCGTTGCCCGCAGACTCCACCTTTCACTCCAGCAGTGATGCCCCCTCTGCCCCTCCCCACCCCATGTCTCACCCCTTGCACCCTTTGGTCCACTATCAGCCAGACGGACCGGACGTCCCGCCCCGAGGATCTACTGTGCCCTTTTCTCTCCGCTTCCCCTGGTTTTAACATCTGCTGCTCCACAAGCCAACAAATTGCTCAGTTGTTCAGTTTTCTTTTTTCTTCTTTTTCTTTTCTTTTTTTCTTGATCCTTTTTAAGTTTGATGCTGTATTAGTTTTAGTTTGATATACATTATATAAAATATATATGAACATGGATGCGTCTCACCCAGAAATCTGTTGAAATGCATCACAGCACACACACACACACACACACACAAATGATCAATTCTTTCCTGGATTCAGACTGTGAAGTGTTTTTCTTTGGTAAATGGAGGTTTTACAAAGGTTCTTTATGAAGTTATAAAGGGCATAAAAATCTTGTTTTAACCGGGCTCCGAGTAAATAGATTAAATATTATGACATGCTCTGGTGCTCTACTGTATGGTAGAGTTTTCATAAAGCTGTTAGTGGAGAGAGGAGGGTGGGTGGGGGGTTTCCTTTGAGAGTCTAGGCCTCATCAAATGATAAATGGAAGTGTTTGCAGAACACGACGTACACGTCAGCAAACTCATGAGGGTTTCCTTTTATAGAACAATCTCAAAGGGTCAAGATCCCAATCTTAACAAATTTGTGGTTTCTCGGTTAGCTGTGAAAACTTGGTGTCTCTGTCTTAATCTCTCTCTCTCTCTCTCTCTCTCTCTCTCTCTCTCTCTCTCTCTCTCTCTCTCTCTCTCTCTCTCTCTCTCTCTCTCTCTCTCTCTCTCTCTCTCTCTCTCTCTCTCTCTCTCTCTCTCTCTCTCTCTCTCTCTCTCTCTCTATAAACACCGACAGTTGTTTGCTTTAAACACCTGAGACACCAGAAACTGAAGCCTGAGTCAAAAGTAAAGTACAAAGGCAGTTCTGTGACACTGGCTTCTAGAGTCCATGATATCTGGGAAAGAAGGTGTTCATATTGATGTTCAACTTATTAAGGTTGGAGGTGGGTTGATTTAATAGGAGTGCAGACATCACAGAATTCACAGGCTGATGAGAGTCAAGTCATCCAGGACATCGGGCCAGTCATGCTTCACTTTTCTGCCTCTATTTGAGGTTTGAGAGAGAAAAAAAAATTCCACATGTATCATCACAACTCTGTTGGCACTGACGAACTCCATCCTCGCATACTTTTGCATACTTCTCTTAACCGGTGTTTTAATATTCCCACCCAGACACCACCTGGTAATATCAGCCCCACCACGGCTAATTTCCTGCCGTCGGCGATGAGAGATCACGCAGGCTTAGCCCTCCATCTGCAGCAGGGCTCCTCTGTCAGCAAAGGCAAAGTTTGTGAACCCCAGCGGAGCGAGCGCCAGAGACCTCCTGCTCAGGAAGAACACTTCTCTCTCATCAATAAACAGACAGGCAGGCAGATCACAGGGGCCCAGATTACAACGAGACATGTCTAATGAGACGGGCCCAGAATAGACTCGGCCAGGGGTTCAATCATATGCGCCAAATGTGCCATTTTCACACTTAATAAGTCTGCAGTTTACATAAGGAAGAGCAGCGATGAGGTGATAGTTGATGCTGGTTTTTGGATCATTTTTGGAACAAAATTGATGATACTTATATCAATTTTCCTTTAAAATTCCCATAATAACCATGATCCAGTTAAACTTAAAAGGAAAACAAATAGGAGACAGGAATGCGCCTTATCTTCTAAAGTTAAAAATTGTGTGACTTGATCTTTTTTAAATACAAAAGCAGGCTATGGTAATCACTGAAAAATAGAGATCCAAGGCACTCCAGAAATCTGCCAGAAAACCTGTTTAACTTACAATTATGACCAACCAAATACAGTAAATGGTTTAGGACAGGTTTTTGGACGGCAGTGGACTTCAGTTTTTTCCATATGATGCTAAAGAGTGTGTTTGGAGTACTGGTCCTGTATGTTGGAAATGATAATGCTGAAAATCCCTGCCTTAATTAAGAAAATGTGGGATTTTTATCTCTCAAGGTTCACCAAGAGAATGCTATTATTTAAAATAGTGTTGGTATCATATAACAGTATTTATGCAACTTTAATGGAGATGGAAAAATTTAGTTGTTTACCTCTGATAAATGAAGTCCATGACTAATAGAGTCAACAGCTGAAAAATGATCAAACTTTGAGGATGTGAAATTTTTCAATTTAATGAAATGGATTTAATAGAAATCTGTTATTTAATCAGTGTCATACTTGAGTAAGCAATCACAACTGCATTATTACAGAAGCACTCAGCAAAGTACTGTGAAATGCTTGGATACCAAAACTTTGTTCAAACATATGATTATTATATGATGCTCACTTCTTTCAAGCATAAATCAAAATCCGACTACACTGGATCTCAAACACTCGAATAACCGCAGAAGTTATATCTGTCTCTTCAAGGGAATAACGCAAGCCTTCATCTAGTCCCAGAGTAGTGCTAATCTTATTTGTGATCTGGATTAGATTAATGTAGACTAAGCTATTTTGAAACCGTGTCTGCAGAAGCTGTTTTAAGTTAGTCTAGTTTCAGATGGGAGTTCTACAGGATTTCACATAATCCCTGTTTGTGAAATAGACAATTATCTCATGAATCTCACTGTGAATATTTCCCATCAAACCCAGTGGTATTTATTGCTGAGAAATAGGAGCTTCGGATTATCTTGTTAAGTAATTCACACCCTCATAGCCCTCTCACATTTAATGATAAATTATAATGAAAGTTATATTCATGCTCGGTACAAAACTCTTGGACTTCTGTGACACACACGAGTGGGATCAGGAGAAGAATGTCTGGCGTAGTGTGTGTTCATCAGCTCGACTGTGGCTGTCTTGGTTCTCACGCGAGGAATGAGTCGCCCTAATGTGCTCAGCCACTCGCACTTCCCCAGGTCTGACCAGACAAGACGAACAGCTGAAGGCACAGAGAAAACGCGACAGGACACATCCTCTCTCTGTCTCTCTCTGTTTATCAAACACGTGAATTTGCCCAATAATGCTGAAGCTCATTGTGAAACAAGACTTGGCTGCAAAGCTTAGAAAGTATGCATCTCATTTAGATCCACACCTACGAATGACACACCTGTTATTTGGAAATTATTGCTACTTTGCATCCAGTGTGCCACTTTAAACGGAACTAATTTTCATTACTTTTTTTTATATGTCCTTTATTAGCTTTTATAAAGAAAATAAAATCAAGGGGGAAGACCTTTTTGATCCACGAAACCTGAATCTCTCTTACTTGATAATATACACTCAGGGATCCCACATTCCTTGAAAATCATTGAGACGCCTTGAAGGCTTTTGAAAATGCTCAGGTGGCCTTGAAAGTAGTTTATTCCCTAAATTGTATCTCTCAGCTGTTTGGACCGGTGAAAATTATGGAAATTATCTGACAGCTGCAGAGTTAACTGAGTAATAATTTGGCTGTGATTTTGTCAGTATATCAGGCATTTCTTACACAAACTTTAGCGAGTTTGAGTCCTTGAATTTCACCAAACAAGACATTGAAAGTCAGTGAAATATACTGATGTCCAAGTTGGAACACCTACTGTCTCATTTCAAGAGGAATTTTAAACCTCAGTGCAAACTTGAAGGGTTCACCTTGAATGTTTCTTGGATGTAAAAGGAAGTGGCCACATCCAGATCATGGAGTGGGCACCTCTTTGTCCAGAGGTGTGTGTGTGTTTGTGTTTGTAGTCCACAGAGCTCGGGGCGAGGGAGGAGGCCATGCAGTTCCAGGTAAGGAACTGGCTGAGCATGAAGCTGAGTGCACTTGAGCAACAGACATGTGCATCATCTCTCGTCTGTCACTGTGTGTCTTCCTCAGGGAATAGTGTACATAGTGCAGCTCCTCTCATGTGTGAGATTACAGTTTCTATCACTCACTTTTGAATAATGCGCACAGGCATGTTCCTTTGTGCTGCTGCAACTGCTGACGGTGATGTGCTCAGAAAAGCCTGTGAGACATAATGATATTTTTCTCCTACCTGACCAAACTTGTCATCTGTTGTTGTGATTCGCACCCTAATGGGAAAAGGTCACCAAGGGTTAACAGTGTGAAGCAGAGGCACAGCATGACAGTTGTGTAACAGGATACCTTGTCAATAAATCAGGCAAGTGCACAACTATTAGTCATATTAATTAGAATTCTAAGGTTGAAGCTAAAACTTAAAAAAAAAAAAAAAAAAAAAATAGTTGAGATATATTCAGTTTTTCCTGTTTCACAGCATCACAGTTTTGGACTGAAGTCAGCTGAGATTCAAAGTTGGGGACCTTGAAGGGCTCCCAGAAGGTCCTCAACAAAATGAGGAATAGTTTTAACCTCATGTGGACTTTGTAGAAAATATTATGAAAAACTAAAATAAAAACGTAAAGGTAGTTATTTTTAATATGTTTAACCTAACCACACTGAATGTTTGTCAGTGTGACATCTAAATAATTCCAGCATAAGATCTTTTCCTGTGAAGATCCCTGCAGGGAAAAAATCCCCTCATGCCTAATGAGAGTGAAGCTGGGAGTCTGGAATATGAAGAAGTTTTGAAATAATTTTATGTCGACGTGCAAATGTGATTTTTACTGTTTAATTGCAAAAGCATCAGCAGCCACTGGGTGTGTGGTGAGCTACGCGACATCCGCACCAGTTGTCCCCTGCATCGGTCAAACACGGGCTGGATGTCTCAATCAGCGCGCACCCCGTGTGAGCGCCTCCGAGCAGCGCCCCATAAATCTGACCCATAGGGAGACGGGAATGCGTCTGTGTGATAATGAGCTTATTCTGCGGGCTCCCCTGACACAGATTCACTGGTGGCAACATCAGGTTGCTGTGTTGATTCTCCGATGACAAAGAGGAAAGCGTCCTCGGTGTTTAACCAGCTCCGTCGGGGTCAAGAATGCAGCCCGCTGGCGAGGGAACAAAATTCCTGACACAAGTGATCTCCCCTCCCTCCTTTTGAAGTGGGCCAGCGCTCCGGGAGCCGCTGCGGGTCCCAGAGCGCGGAGGCTCCCTGAATCTCGGGGTCCCTGCTTGTGTCCCAGACTGGCCTAACCTGGAGGGTCACTTAAAGTTTACTTTCTCAGAGACGCCGGCCCGCTCAGTCATTGACGGAGCCCAAAGAAACAGAATCCATGCAGCTTAAACTGTTGGGCGGCCACAAAAGGAGGGTCATCTCTCTCTCTCTCTCTCTCTCTCTCTCTCTCTCTCTCTCTCTCTCTCTCTCTCTCTCTCTCTCATATAAAGACATGGATAGAAGGACTACTGTAGTATTACTGTAGTATTACTTAGTTTTACAGTGAATGTTTATGCCACAGGGTTTTGTGCTTTCGATAAAAGATTTTTTTTTTTTAAGAGAGATAGAGAGAGAAAAAACTTGTCTCCAGCCTTCTATAGCCTGATAAGCAGCAGCGACTGTTCTTCCTTAGGGATCTAACTCTTCATAGGCTGAGGTTCTAGGGTGCAACTTGTTCATGATTACGTGGGCTAGTATAAAATTATTATAATAATTAGGCTATTATTATTTTTGCTGCGAGGCCCTTTTTGTCACTACAAATTAACAGATTCAATTCAAGTCGTCTTTTTTGTGAAATGGAACAAACAATGAATGGCTTAATCATAAACGAAAGGTCACTCGCTGTGACCAAAATAAAAGGGCGAGTCAAGAATTAATAAATAATTAAAGCTGTGCGTGCATTTAAATGCAGGAGAACGTAAATGGTTACATGTATTTCATTGTTACTTTTACTTTCCTGAAATGTGTTTTGCTGCGTTTTCCCCTGAGATGGACCATGACATGTTGAGTAAAGAGTCACATAGCCGGTCTCTGAAGAAAAGGACAAGTTCACCTTCTGACACAACAACAAAAATATAATCTAATAACAACAACGGAACTATAATACAGTAAATATAGGCCTGCTCATTTCGTGGTAAATGTATAGGCTGTAACTGTCTAAGTGCCAGGTTAAATGTATCGAGGCTATATCTTTGAAGAGTGTAGGGGGAATTGATTTTATAACTTTTCGTTTACGGAAAAGAAAAAACCTTATTTAATAAATTATTTATTTATTTATTTACAAACGTTTTTGTTGTATTTGTTTGTTTGTTTGTTTGTTTGCTTTTCCAGCAATGGCCCATTCAGTCCGTGAACCATGTGACAATAACAGTGGTTACTGTAGCCTATATTTTGGTAGACCCGTGGCCTGTCTCTGAACTCTGCTTCAGCTATGAAATGTGATTTTGCGCCCATGTTTCGTTATGTTAGGCTATTTTGTACCCCAACACAGGCTTTGTTACTCTAAAAGATGTTTATTTAGTAACTGGGAAAATGTTTCAAAACGTCCCAGGACGGAAGAGATTGTAACATTTAGTTATGTTGCAAAAGGGAATTATTCGGAATTTGATTCATACGAACAAATAGTGAAGGAGATCTGTTATGGTTGTCAAAGGCGGAGTTGTAAACCTTTGATTCCTCCCATCATGAAGAACATCTCCTGATGGACTGGGTAGAAATGCTCCTTACATTTCCAAGAAAGAGGCTGTGAACATAACTGGACAATTTTGAGGTCAAATTTCTGATTTAGAAGATGATAATAATAATGTAAAATAATGTAGGGGAATAGCTGCAACAGAACAAACATGTTACAAAGTGACCTAGTTAATTCACATAGAGAGCTCGCACACACATGAACATGGATTGGACAAACATTATTAAAATGGCACAATAGTTTGCTGGATTACATTTATTATGTATTTGCGACCATTCATGAAACTCTCCTCCAGCTTCTGGAGTTTGATTAGCCGAAATATTTTCTATGAAGCTATCTATCTCACATTTGTTGGTTAAGCTTGCTTTTTTTGTAGCCGTGTTGTGTCTCTTGTGGGCTTTGCTTTTAGCTAAATAGTTGTTTGCCAAACAGTCTGTGCAGTGAGTCTGTGCAGTCGTGGCTAGTGTCAATAGTCAAATACATAAGCTGCTATTGGGGCGACAAGAGTTTGCAGTGATGGAATTATAACTAACAGAGAGAGGAAGAGAGATTTTGTTCCTGGTCCAAACCATCCAGCCATCCAGTGACAGAAAGACAGACACATTTTGTCAACTTAAAGGTGCAATGGATACAGTGCAAATACTCCAACAAGTCACATGACACATGCAGACATCATGTTACTAAAGATGTATGACCACGACACTCAAGCAGTCCTCACATTTATAAAGCTACTTTGTTGAAGGGACACAGCTCCTGTCCAGAAGTGCTTTCTGCAGTCTGAGGGAACATGTCTGTCTGCCTGGGCAGAGCCTGAAACATGGCTTGAGGGGAGCTTATGTCCCAGTGAGGGCTTGGTGTGGGACAGCATGGCTGCTGAGCTCAGAGAGGTCCACTCATCATATTTGTGGATGTGTGTTTTTTTCAGGTATTTGTTCCTGTAGCTGAATGTGAGCATGGTGAAGAACCACATGTTGCAGTAGAGGAGGACACCCCAAAGCCCCACCCTGGATGGATGCTGGTGTCACACCCTCTCCTTAGCATTAGGCGCTAGCCCGGGGCTAACTTTAGCCTAGCACCTGTGATTAGCTGGTTAGCCACCTAGGTAGTGCTGGCACATGAGGCAAATTTCACAAAAGAACCTCATTGTCACTAACTCACCAAGCCCTGATCTTAAATACTAGTGTTTGTGTCACAGCAGCCATTTTGATATGAAATAGCAGGGTAAACACAGGTGTAACTAATGACTCTGATTAAGGCCCTCTTATACTGAAGTGGACCAGAGCGTTTCCAGTGAGCCAGCATGCACTTATGGCTAATACTGGCTCTTACCATCCAGTGAATTTAAACCACTGCTGTAACATCGATTGGTAGAGTGTCTCCTCTTAGACGGCTAACTGTTAAAACACTTGCATTCAAATGAGCAATGGCATCTGTGCATTGCGACTCTACATGATCCCTTATGAAAAAATTACATGTGCACACACATGTCAAATAAAACGTGGTTTTGGAGTGATTTTCATAACATGTGGTCTGACACCACATGTTATTATTTCACATGTGAAAAAGCAACATTAAAACCACATGTGATTGTTTTCACAGGTGGGAATTCTAGTTCAGAAACCAGCAACATGTGAAAATACTAATTCCACATGAATTTGTGTGACCAATGTTCTTTTCACATATGGAAATTTTCAATCATGTGAAAATCTCTAGTTCACATGTGAAAACTGAATCACTGAAAAGCAAATGACATGTGAAAAGTTCACGAGACATTATTTTCTTTTCACGTGAATTTTGCCAGTCACGTGAAAATGGTAAATTCACATGTGAATTCAAATTTTCACATGCAAAAAGGCATATTTCGCATGTGACATTTTCATAAGGGCTGAAACTGATTTAAAAAAAAATTATATTAGGACATTAGGGTAGCCTACTGACATTAGGAGAGAGGTTTAAGAGGTAATGGCGTCCATGGTTACCGACCCATTAGGAGCACATAGCCTAAACAATGTTTAACCATGACATTTCATTTTACATGAGCCTGTCATTATCATATGCACCTCAAATGTAACTTACAAGACTCATCGAACATTGTCAGGGAAAGATGACAAGTAATGTTTGTGGTTAATGGGGAACAAAGTCCATTCAGGGTCAGGAGACAGAGTCCTAACAGGCCGCCATCCTGGGCAGTGGCCCCATGCTGATGTTTATGTTTCAGTCAGAGCTGGAGGCTGTGCTCGGGACTCTGCATCAGAAATCTGAGTGGCCCTGGAAGCTGTAAGTTTGCACCAACATGAGAAAACCACTGGAGTCTGAACTGTTGCCCCATTCACACCCATTCACTTCTTTACTCACTTTCACCTGTTGTGCCAGGGGGCGCTCGTGAGGGGTATAGTTTATTAATAAACCTCGGAGCAAACAAAATGTAATACCAAGGACATTATCAGTGCACTTAATAACAAAACATAATTTTTCAAAATAAGAAAACAGAAAAGAGTTTATAGGTTAAATTCAGCACTTCGTAGGTTAAAGCCAGAATAATGATATGGAATAATTTATTAACAAATATAATCAGTAGGCTATTTCATAATTAATTGTTTTTCAACTGTTCTAACTGTTTTGTGACATTAAGATGAATTTAACATGGCATTATGATTATTTATTTATTTACATAATTAATCAGTATAATTAGGCCCATTCACTGAACCAATATGCTTGACACGTCAGAAAAATGTCAGATAAACGCATAGCTGTGACCCATAACAGGAAACTGAAAATGAATGCGCTAACAGGAAATCCTACTCAGCTAGGCCCGATTTATTTATTTATTTTTGTATATACATTTCTTGAGCATTTGCGTCCTCGTTTTTAAAATAGGCTACAACAGTATTTGGAGAACCATTCTTGACTAAAATGGCCTGTCAGATGTTCAGTATATTAATATATTATATTGTAATATTGCGTATTACCATATGTACTGCAAGGCTTTTTCGTTTTCTTTTTTTTTTAATATATATAAATGTATCTCACCCTGCACCTTGCACCTTTTAAATTTGCCTCCTGAAAAAAAAAAAAAAAAAAAAAAAAAAAAAAAAAGTTATGGAGAGGTCCTATAAAAACCTGTGGTATTCGGATTATCGGCAGCATGGGATAAAGCAATAAATGGGCCAGTGGGGGCTTGAATGGGTGCAGTGGCGTGAAGGGGAGTAATTATAGCTTCATATTAATTGTGTTTTTTCCCCCCAACACACACACACACACACACACACACACACGCACGCACACACAGTGAACAGAGGCGCTGGTGACATCTAGGAGGGCCAAGTCTTTGTGCTGAACACTTCAAGTTTCAAAAACAAGGCCAATTGAAGCGGCGGAGCTCAAAGCCGGCACCATTGTAGGCGAACACATTGAGTTTTGATTGGGGACAATGGTGTTTCTCAAATTTCTCGCTAAAAAAAAGCCATACTCCATCTGTGATCTCAATGAGTGCCTATTCATGAGCTTCCTTCTTTTCTGCGCCATTCGTTTGTAAAAGGAGGCAGATGTGGAGGGATAGAGCAGGGGAGAGCGCATTTTAATTGGCTGGTGTAGTGTGTAGGTCTATCTCTCTCTCTCTCTCTCCCCCTCTTTCTTTCCTTCTCGCACACATACACACGCACACACTCTTACACACTTATTAGCCTACAACTGACTAGGCCCCTAGAGAATTGTTGCTTAGATTAGATAATGGAGTTATCATTATAGACCACTATAGGCCTTGACTAGCAGAAGGGAGAGTCAGAGAGCCCAGTAATCTCGTCGTGTTGATGAATACTTGTAGCCCATTCAATAAAGCAAAGATAATCCCTGCCAACCTATCCTGGGGGCACAAGAAGCGGCATTTTCAGTGTGTGAGTGTCTCTGTGTGTGTGTGTGTGTGTGTGTGTGTGTGTGTGTGTGTGTGTGTGTGTGTGTGTGTGTGAGTGTGTGTGTGTGTGAGTGTGAGTGTGAGTGTGTGAGTGTGAGTGTGTGTGTGTGTGTGTGAGAGAGAGAGAGAGAGAGAGAGAGAGAGAGAGAGAGAGAGAGAGAGATGGAGAAGGAGGGGGCGCCTGAGTGCTGGCCAACAGCTTTGGCAGAGAGGGACCGCTCCAATCTTTGAAATATTCATATGCCATGGCAGGGTTATCCCCCATTTACAAATAAGTGTTATTCTAGCGGGTGAAGAGTGAGGCTGGAGAGGCCTCTCTCCCTGCCTCTTCAGCTCAAGTGTTTGTCCAGGAGCAGCACACGACTGCCTCTTGCTTCTGCTGAAATTCATAGGCCTGCAGCCGCTCACTTTGTTGATGCGCTTCTCACGGCATCACGGGCTGTGGCTGGGAGCTAACGCGGTTAATTTGCCTCAAATGATAAAGGGAAACTACTTCGTTTGAGCCTCCACTTCTAATGCGTTCAGTGGAGAGTAGGCCTATTTAAAAGCGGATAACCACCATCGCAAATTATACAGACCTGCTCGTTAGCCAACTGATGGTGTGATGGAAAACAAAAAAGGTATCATCACCTCCTGTCAAATACACCCCCGGGTAATTATATAAATGGATAAATACATAAATAAATCAACACTCAAGTTAGTATAAGTGTGTTTGCCCATTCAATGCCCCCCATGTTCATTAACCTACACTACATCATAGGCCTTTCACTGTTTTCTGTCTTCAGTTAATTTAAATGCTATTAAGATTTGCAGAGATTTGTGTCAGCCTCAAAAGTTAGGTATGAAGTGCCCAAACAAAAACGGAGGTGAAGTGAGTTTATGTGGCTTCCCCCTCCCCTACCTCTCTCACTCCGCCTTTAAAGGAATGCATTAGTCTGATCCATTTCCCCATCGCAATGGGGCCGGTGTGAACTGCAGGTTAACAGCCTCATGTCTATAAGCCCAGGCCTACTTGGTGAGCTCGTCAAGCGTGTAAATACTTCCCTTGAAAACCCGTGCGTTTCTTTTTCCGCAGCCCCTTGTATAACTGCTACTCTAACCTCTGCCTCTGTTTGAGAGACCCGGCTGCTGCAGCGGGAGACCCCAGGAGGGGATCCGGGCCCAGCCGAGCTGCAGGCGGGGCAGCGGCAGTGGGAGAGGCCGCTAGAAAGCCGCACCAGGGTGCAGGGCAGCGGAAACATGCTGCTACATATGTTGGGTCAAGCATGGCCTTTGTTGTGATCTTAAAAGGGTGTAAAAACCCACTCGTCTGTAGCCTTCCTGAAAGAAATGAAAGCTTCGCATAGGTTTTTTGATGCATAGGCCTAATGAAGTGGTTAAAGAATGTTGGATTTTTTCTGAAGTGCTCACAGCCACTTTTAATTGCGTGGGGGGCATTTTTAATTGGCCCAAGGAGAATAATAGTAAACTTAATCCTTATGATAAAAAATCAACTTTTCATACTCACACCTACAATTTACGAATAAACCACACTAATCAAAAGGATATACTATGCCTTGGTTATGAGTTTATATTATTCTGAACATAATAGGCCTCCTTGCACTGGCATAATGAAAACTAATTTCATTACGCCAGTGTTTAATTAAGTCCATACCCTTTAGATTTGAATTTGAACCGCCGTCCCAAAGTCATATAATTCTGTGGATGGACAAACAATCACTTGACAAGTCCAAACAACTCAGAAAAATACACATTTATCAATATGATTACATGATTATCAACACAGGAAAAAAAACGATGCGTAAAAATAAAGGGTCATAATAGGAAAACTAAGCTGCTCTCTTCTCTTTTTCTTTTTTGTTGTTCCATATGCACGTGCAATTATGTGTGTTAGAAATCCAACACCCTGCTCCTACAAATGCATGTTATCGGGTGGCCCATTTTATATTTAGATCA
Organism: Myripristis murdjan; assembly: GCF_902150065.1. Lineage (NCBI taxonomy): Eukaryota > Metazoa > Chordata > Actinopteri > Holocentriformes > Holocentridae > Myripristis > Myripristis murdjan. The sequence goes on along the minus strand of NC_043983.1, from coordinate 11,249,929 downwards.
TTCATCAGATCCCTCCTGAGGTGAAATAATCTTTCCTATATAAGCGTCTGGCCCACTCCGCAGTTTTCCGACTATCACTTTACCAGGACAGGCAATTTCATTCGAGAGCGATCGTCGCTCATGCAGATAATTACTTTGAATGTCAAAAAGATGTAGTTTTAATATCGTCTCTATTAGCCTGTTGGCTAGGTAATTAAGGTGCAGATGACAGCGGCGAGGGAAACAGATGGCATTTGCTTACAGTGATTCAGAAAGTAAACAATGAGTCTGGGAGGGGAGAGAGGCAGGGCTGCACGACTCACTGGTGCAGACTGAGCAACCATCTCTTTCTTCAGCAGCCTCTCCTGTCGCCAGTCGCTGTTCACTAAGACTGCTGCTGGAGTCCTCAAAGGGGCCGCAAGGCGCTGATTTAAAGAAAAAAAATCCATAACTTTTTAATCTGAGTTCAAACAGCTGCATAAATCATCTGCGCCGCTGACAGGTGAAGAGGCAGGTGGTTTGCACACGTTGCCCTTTTGTAGCTTTTTAGCCTTGTTGGATGTCTGGAAGCACCACACTATTATAATTACTCAGTTAATATATGCAATAATACGCCGAGAACACAACCAGTGCAGAGCTCATTTTATCTAACCAGGCCAATAACTTATACTATAAAAACTAGGCTACGCTATATAAAAAAAAAAAAAAAAAAAAAAAAGGAAAAGGAAAAAAAAAAAGAAAAAAGAGAGAGAAAGCTTTAATATGTAAAACCTCATTTCTACCACTAGAACTTTTTAAATAGCCCAACATGCTGGTAAAATTATACTACTGTTGACAGGAGCTGTTTATGCAGGCTTTGTCAGAAATGAATGAATGCAAAGTGAAAAATGAAGTTGAGATGCCGGAGCCCAGATCCCCATCTCGCACTCACAAGCTGTAACTCCTTTCCCAAATTAGAGATAGGCCTATATTTACTGTAGATTATAATGAATCTTGCTATTTCGGTTAGGCGTAGACACCATGAGGAACCTGGAAATTTAACTGAATTAGCCTAAATATATGAAGGTATACATCTTGATTTTATACGCATTTTTTACAACTATTGTTAAAGTGGTCTGGAAATATTATTATTATTATTGTTAGAATAATAATTATTCATAATATTATTTGCTCGTACGCCATGATACGGTTAACACGTTAACCCATCTTTAATCCGAAATTATTATTTCACCAGGCAAACAGGGGAAATATTTATTTAGCTGAGAATAAATTAAATATGATGAAGAGAATAAAACATTATAATATTATGAAAACGATTATCAATATAATTACTCACAACACACTGCATTGTCAAGAAACTGCATGAAACTGGAGTCGATGATCACAAAAAAAAAAATCAGTCTTTTAATAAATATGTTATTTTATTTCCAATGCGAATTTAACTAATAATTATTTTTTAAAGGCTGTGAATTTTGCACATGTGGAGCAAACAAATATTGTTTTTCATTGTGCGGCATCCATGGTCTCAAGCTGACAGGTGAAAATTAAAAAAAAAAAAAAAAAAAAAAAGTTAATGACAATCAACATTTGTAAATATGTCAAACAGAAGATCACAATTTGTGCATGGAGGTGTAAGATAATACTTTTCCTATTTTGCCTGGAGTCATTTTCAGCACACACTACTGAGTTAGAAAAAAAAAAATCAAAGACAGAAAGAGAGAGAGAGAAAAATACTTAATACTCGTGCTGATTGATGATCACATAACTCCACATGTACACAGAAAAAAATAGTATTTCTACCTGACTTCATTTATTGAAAATTAAATTCTGCACTACACGGGGTGAACAGGTCCAATAGGCTATAAAAATGTCTCTACACTGGACAATATAAAACAATTTTCCACATGTGTTAACCCACATTAATAATCATCTTGTTAAGATTACATGTTGTCTAGCGATCATAACTGAGGCAAGATTGCACTATCATTTGGACAAAGTTAAACAGAAAGCGATCCCCTATTATTTGGCCGAGTTAACCATCAATATGCTACACATTCTGCAGCCCATATAACCTGCGGAAAATTGACTTTATCGGTAAGAGCAAATTTTGCTTCTGGAATCAATAAAATAAACGATAGCCTACTTACCTTGCAGGTTGATAGGATTAAAACAGTGACGCCAACGACATCTTTATTTTAGAGAGGGAAATTTGACAGCATTGACTACACTGGGCTATATAGAATGAAAAAATAAAATAAAATAAAATAAACCTACATACAAGGGTTGTATTGTCTCATAGTAACAATGAAGTCAGCTGCTACAGAATATTTTGATGTTCTTTCAAGGGCTTAAAAGTTTTCCTTGTTCTTAAGCCTATGATTTAATATTTTGAATGTCCTACTTGACAATAGGCCTATGCAGCGCACAGGCTAAAAATAAGCCTGTGCCTACAAGTTTAACCCATGAATGAGCCTAACATATTCTTTTAAATCTATAAAATTCTTTTTGGGAAATATAGGGCATCGATTTGAGCTTTCCGGGATCCCCCTTCAGATTCTAAACACTTGATATTTGAAAAAGAACTCAGGTGGACACAGTTGAAAAAAGAAGCAAGCCAATCAGATTGCTCCTTCCCCCTTTGGCCAATGACAGACGCCACATTGTTGTCAAATTTGTCTAATGAAAACGTAGGAGCAACAATAGAGAGGGGAGAGAGGGATCTGTATCCACTGACAATCTCTGGAGGAAGTTAGTGTCTCAGGCTGCTGCGAGTAACAACCTCGGCTCCTCCTGGACAGTCTTTAACTTTATAACGAGGAGGAATGAGCGCTGCTCTCGGCTTCGGCGCTTTTGGATTTTAATTCGACTGTAACACCTTCAAACTTCGCCTCATCACACCATAACTCCGCCAGGCTTCTTGTACATTTCGGTAGAGTTTTAACAGTAGGTTTCTTGCTTGATTTTTTTTTGTCAACAGTCATCGCACCAACTTCACCTGTTGCCCAGATATGTTGAGAACTGTTCAGCTGGTGTGAACTGCTCATCATTATTACATTAACACGAGCTTGCGCCTGAAAGTCGTCGTTAAAACAGTGCAATTACTCTGTTGTTCACAGCGTTAGGCTGCATCAGTGAGGAACACGGGCATGGATCTGAGACCGGAGCTTCCCACAGCCTCCTCGTCCTCCCAAGTCCACCCCGGGGCGGCAGCGGCGGCCGCAGCAGCCTCCATCCCGGTGTCCATGGCCAGCAATCTCCTGCGCGGCCCTCCGCTCCTCCTGCGCGCCACAGAGAAGTACCCCCGCACCCCGAAGTGTGCCCGCTGCAGGAACCACGGCGTGGTGTCCGCACTCAAGGGCCACAAGCGCTACTGTCGCTGGAAGGACTGTATGTGCGCCAAGTGCACCCTGATCGCCGAGAGGCAGCGGGTGATGGCGGCGCAGGTGGCGCTGAGAAGGCAGCAGGCGCAGGAAGAGAACGAAGCCCGGGAGCTGCAGCTACTCTACGGGACGGCGGAGGGACTCGCCCTGGCTGCCGCCAACGGCATCATCCCGCCCCGGCAGAACTACGAGGTGTTCGGCTCCGTCAACAGCGAGACCAGCTCAGGTCAGTGGGCCAGCCGAGCTACAGCCATGACGTTTATGAAGTTAGCCACCGGAGGCAGGAGTTTAGTCATCTTAAAGTAGCTACGAGGCGTAGGGTTAGTTAGCTTACAGATTTGGTAGCTGCTAAACTGTGCATGTATTAATTAAACACCGCGGAGATAATTTTTTATCGTTTCTAACAAGCAGCAGGCTCGGTCTGAATAGTAGCCTAGCTAAAAACAACGTGGTTGCTATGCAACACACCGGGCTCTGAATAGTAATTTTCGGACCGCGCATTAATATTCAGATTTTGTAATGCGGTCACAGGTGTGCGTTTATCGAGTATTTTACGGCGTGACTCACCCATACAGCACTGAGGACTATAACAACAAGCTTAATGATGTAGGCCTAGGTTGTTCTAAATCGTAGATATCAGCTGGTGGGTTTGCTAGCTGTGACATTAAAATTATGTGTGAAGAGGAGTATTAATGTAACGTTATTTAATCATAAGAGACATAAGTAACTTGCAAGCCGAATTTGTTTATGTGCCCCCTGTTTAATGGCTGCTGTCTGAAATGGGTCAGTCTCTTTTGTTTTGTTAGTGTATTTAATTCAGTCCTACACATCAAGGCAGTAACATTGGTCTGTTTTTCCCTTGTAAGCCGACTTTTAATTGATGCCCCTCAGATTTATAGGTCCTACTGCTATGTGCAAGTGGCATATTTTCTGTGTCAAAGCAATAGACTGATTATTGGTTGCTGTTTATGTCAACAGATTCAAGCATCCAGAAATACGAGCTGTTTCCTAAGAGCCAGCTGTCCGCCGCCACCCCTCAGCAGACTGTGGGGAAGCCGGTGTCCACAGACGGCGACTCGGCACCGGGCATCTCCTCCCCAGATGGCCGACATGCAGGCTCCGGCTCGGAGAACGGAGACAGCGAGTCATTCATCAGCTCGCCGGTCTCCAAGCCCCTGAAAGACGGCGAGGAGACTCCGGGCTCTGTCAGCCCGCTTGGCTCCGATACCGGATCTGAGACCGACAAAGACGAGCAGGAGCCCTCCCCGTCCTCCACGGCCTCCAGGCACATGAACGCCATCGACATCTTGACCCGGGTGTTCCCCAGCCATAAGCGGAGCGTCCTGGAGCTGGTCCTGCAGGGCTGCGGCAAGGATGTGGTGCAGGCCATCGAGCAGATCCTCAACAACAGCGGCGCCCAGGGCCCCAACAAGGCCGGCTCAGAGGAGACGTGGACGGCCGAACGGATGCTCCAAAATGCCCACCAGCCTGCGCTCTCCTCCTCAGCCACGTCCACCCCCACCAGGCCCATGTTACCCGGGGCCATGACGCTGAGTAACCGCTCTGCATTTTCCCCGCTCCAGCCAAACGCACCGCACTTCGGCGCCGACCCCAGCACCTACCCGCTGGGCACCCACCTGGGACTCAACCCGCTGCGGCTGGCCTACTCGGCGCACAGCCGGGGACTAGCTTTCATGACGCCCTACTCCACCACCGGGTTGATGCCCACTCTGGGCTTCAGACCGCCGATGGACTACGCCTTCAGCGACCTGATAAGGGACAGGACAATGCTGCACAAGGAGCAGGGCTATGCCAGCGGCCTGTACGGCCCTCTGGTCAACAACACGCCGGACAAACAGTGAGGCGACCCCCTGAGCCTGGACTCACCCTGCACAGACACACATTCCCACCCAAATGAACATTGTATTTGTAGCCACAAGTGTTGAATGTTCACGAGAATTTCTGTGATGTGTTTTGGCTACGGGCTGCTGTAAATAATAGGCTTATTATCTGGCTTGTAGTCAAATGGTCTGAGAGGGAAACTAAACTCACTTAGCCTACGTGTAATTTTCAGAATTAATTTTATATGTATAAAGTTGTTGACGATATCCCCCTTGCCAATTTATGAACCCGAATATAACTTATGTCCTCGGTAAAATTAGCCTATGTGAAACTTAAAAGCTATTTGTGGCATAGTTTCCAAAAATAAATCAAGATGAAGCTGGTCAAGAAAAGAGCAACCAACTTAATTATTACTTAATTACTGTCATACATAAATGATAAAAAAACAAACAAACAAAACACTTTTTCTTTCTTTTTTTTTTTTTTTTTTTTAAAGAGGAATTGACCATTATTTCATCTCATCTTCTTACATAAAATAAAGAACATTTGATATACCAATTAAAAGTTTTGTCAGGAAGTTTTCGTTTTTAATTTTTTTTAAAATTGATATTATTTTTATTTTATTATTTTTAAATCTTACCAAACACAGTCAACATGTGGTTGGTCTCATAAATAAGGTACAAACAAATTATCCTCAAGAGGATCAAAAAACGACGGCTGCGTTTCTCTCATTATGCACACGCTCCTAAGTGCGCCCAGGCTTTGAATGTTGAAAGGGGCAAAGTTAAGTTATTATAACATATACCTAGCTTACGGATGTTAACCCTATAAGAGTTTCCTATTGTACAAGTTGAACTAATTATGTGTAATTGCCGCCCCTCTTTCTTACGTCTTATTTCACTTATTTTCCGTTTGTTTCCAACTGCCTGTATTATATTATATTGCATTTGGTAATATGAAATACTATACTATAATTGACCTTTCATTTATCCATTATTAGTCAGCTGCAATATTTTGTGACATTTGTAAAGTGCAGAAACAAGTCAATTCCTTTTCAAATGTTGCAAGCTGTGCTGTCACATTGTATGAATTTGCTGGAAATAAATGTTATTTTAAAGAATTTTTGTATTATTATTATTATTATTAGTAGTAGTAGTAGTAGTAGTAGTAGTAGTATGCTGCTACTACAGTGCCTATTGTTACTTGTATTTCTACATACAACTTATTTGCTGCATCATTTTGGGGGAGAGGAAACCAACACTGTCAGGAGCAAAAGTGATTTTACATGTAAATGGTGCATCACACTGCCATATCTCATGACTCGTCATACAAGTTGTGAGGCGTCATGTTTGTGGTGTTTCTGAACAACGTGAGAACATCTAAACGTCAGTCAGACCTCTGGCTGTGGTTTCTGCATCTGAACTTCAGCTGAACAAATCACTGCAATTCACCCCCCCCCCCCCCCCCCCCCCCCTTTTTTTTTTTTTTTTTTTTTAAATTCCCCGGAGCTATTTAATGAGGATAGTGCCAAAGGCGTGTTTTCCCCATTTTATTTTATTTTCTAATTATTCATTTGATTATGTATTTTGAATTATTAACATCTGAAATAGGGCATCTCAGGCTTTTTATCCCTTTTTTTGGCGTGATATCTGCTACTTAGCCACTAACCCACATCACTGACAGCTTGTAGACAGACAGACAGACAGACAGACAGACAGACAGACAGACAGACAGATAGACATCAAAAATGCTCCATGTGCATCAACTTATCTTCAGATCCCAGTTTTCATTCACACCCATTGCCTTGTAGGCTTCAACTGGATCTGTCAGAAAAGGTCGATCAAAAAGTTGATCACATCACCGCGACAGAGACTGGGCTGTGATGCTGGTAGCTCTTCCTAGTTTGAATCATTGAAAACAAAACTTGCTCAGTAGGAATGAATCAGTCATACATGTTGATGATTGCTAATAATAGCCCAACTACAATTTGTAAAGATAGCATTTTTTTTTAAGTGACCTCACTATCTCTGTAGCTAATTCTGATTTATAAAATGCGCCCCTGTAATATATTTTACAACCTGCAGGCTGCTCAGCCTCTTCTCCTGATTTTTTTCTCCTGACCAGATGATGTAGGCTATAGGCTAAGTTGTATAAGCCACAGAGAATACTACCCCTCTTGTAATATGCTGATATAAATTTGTTCCCCGTCCGTGCCTCCAGCATGTCAACAAACTGCTTGATTTCTCCGCCTCACACAGCACAGCCAAGCGAAACAGGTGAAGCGCCGTGTTACACACATTTCATCAAGTGTCTAAAACCTTCATAAAAGAAATGCCCAGCCCACATGGGCATTTGTTTGTTTGTTTGTTGGCTCCGGAATACAGAGTTGATTTAGCCTATGTCTTTTTGAAACCTGACAATCTGAGAGATAAGGATTTTTTTATTTATTTAAGATGATTTTTTTCTTTATTTTTAAAATGTATTTATTATTATTCCTTAAATACATTTCAGTACACATGTATGGCTCATTGGCCTGTTGAGAAACCGCCTGACAGCCAAAAAGCATCTGGCAAAAGGAGGCGTGAACACCGTTAACATTTACATTTTTCCTTTTTAATTTTAGCCTATATGATTACAGTCTTTCGGGAGTTTAATTTCAGCTGATGGACTTAGGCATTCAGCATCCGATTTATGTCACAAAATAGCAGAGTAGTTGGAGCTCATCTTAACGAAAAACAACTATAAATTTTAAATGTTGTTCAATACAAATGAGTTGAAAAATGTCACCGCAAATATTTAAATTAAAACCTATACATTATGTGAGACATTATTAAAGAACTACAGCCTGTGAAATGTCACTCGTCTAGTCAAAAATGATAAGGCCTATAGAAAATCTTACACCAAAAACCTACCAGTGAGAGAAAAACGCATGAAGTGCGTCAGTTTAACTATAAATGCATTGCCACATGCAGACACACTGCTTTTGTTGAGGCTACATTTATTATTTTCAACTGAATTCTGAAGAAGAAAAAATGTATGGACCACTGGGTTATTACGGCGTGTTCAATCTGTTAAGGCAATGACAGCAGCTTATATATTTCTCAGAGTGGACATAATTTTTTAATATAATTCAGAAGGCCGACTTGCTATTAAATTGTTGTAAATTGGAGAGACAGAGTCTATGAAGAAAAAAAGCAACATAGGTGTAAAAGATTGTTTTTTCTGATTGTAATGCTTGTTTGAGGCTGATGAGCGGCTTGAGCTCCGGGCCTCAGCGGCTCCTCATCGCTGCGCACACCGGGACGGACTGATGAAGCACCGGCCTCACATCTCCACCCGCAGCCACAGCCAGCACACCGTCTGAGAGAGGTGAGGCTGCTTCCAAGAGACGATGGCGCCATCTACAGGTGAACCGATGTCAGTAACATGGACTGTCTCATACACTCATTGACTGACCAACAGTGCCACCAAGCGGCGAGATTTGCACCTGAAGTGTGGTTTTCAGTGAGTTTTCATAAGATGACCTTTGCCCCTCACACTGGCTGTGCTCCCGTCTGACAGCCACCACAAAGAATGAATGTTATTTGTTATAGTCCACCTGCACTGCCGCCATGCTGATGCTGATGCTGATTTCATCATTTGCTTAAATATAATTAAGCCGCAGTCAATCATTTATTTTGATCCCCCCACCTTCATCTTTCAGCATTTCTGCCTTGATCAGGGTGGCACAACAAATAAGATTCATCAAAAAGTTAAACAGACAAGAGTCCACAGCTGGTGATGTCACATGTTCAGCGCCTGTGATTCATGTTTTTTTTTTTTTTTTTTTTCTAAGTTAAATGAAATAATATGAAGTCAACATGACCAGTCATGTGACCAACAGAAACAATTCTTTGATCCATATATTATGTCTTCTGCGACAAAGTTGTAGCATATGGGTGAAAAAAAAAAATCAGTGCTGAAACATGTTAACAGGTGATTGAAATAAATTATATAATGTACATGAAGAGGAGAGTGAAGCCTCTTATGTTTGAGGAGGTGAATTTGACAGTTAGCACTTTATTTTGGAGGTGCGCTCTGACTGAGCTGATTTCATCCTGAACACAGACAGCACAGCGGGTCTGTGTAGCCTTTACACACAGTCATGGAGGAGCTATTATCCTCAGTGTAGGCTACAGAAGTGAATTAATTTTCTCTCTGAGGTATTAACTCCTGCAACACTGTTTTTGTGATTTATTGGAATTAAAATAATTCTACAAATCACAAGTCCTTATATGACCATGTTTCCCTTTTTTTCCAGTTTTGTGAATATTATGATACTCAGGCAGTGATCACTCAAAAGGTATTTATTTATTTATTTATTTGTTCAGGAGGTCTGTGTTTGGGCAGGCCCTGCCGAATCTCTAAGTAAAGGGTGGAAAGAGTGCCAATACATCCTAATCAATTATAAGTATTGTTACCTTTCTGAAATTATATTTAGATGTAAAAGCACTGGTGCAAAATGTATTTGGTATGATTAACATGCATCTTGTTTAGAGTACACTCAATGTAAAAGTTGCTTTTCAGAATAGAGGGCATCGTCTTTCTCATGCAGCTCATGGGGACAGAGTTAAAACTTGATACTATGATTTGGAAAAATAAGACATAAGAAAATAAAGAAAACAAACAAACTAAAACCAGATTACTCTTCTCTTCTTTGCTCAACCTACGAAAATCATAATCTGTTGAAATGCAATCTTAACAATTTAGTGAGGTACAACATTACAGCACAAACATACTTACATAAAAGAAAAGAGAGAAAGCAAAGAAAAAGCATCTGGGTCATCATTTCAGCCCGGTAGCATCTATTAGTTGCAGGCGGATTATCTGATGAGGCTGCTAAATGTGAAGGTGTATCGGTATCCTCCTGTCTCCCTTGACAACACCACTAGATGACAGTCTTGCCTTACAAATGATATCTGCCGTATTGCTATAAATTTTTGTAAGAGCCACACACTTTGATTTTAAGGCCCCATTATAGCAAACAACAGAAGCTCATGCTGCAGGCTCCTGTTGTAAAGAGGTGGAGATGTAGACACAATCTGAGTTAATAACCTAAAACCTTCTGTGCACGTGTTCTCTATACTTTCTCCTTCAAACTATATCTACATGTTTTCATATACATCCCTTTGGCTTGAAGGGATAGCAACAAAAGAAAGTCACTCGACATGTCCACTTATATTTATTTTTGTGTGTGTGCATGTACAGTATGTCTCAGGTGCCGCTTAGGATTCCCATTCCCATACCTCTCTTTGCATAGCGTATAGAGTGCCCTCTCCTGGCCACCAGTGTGCAAAACACCAACTAAGAGTATTCAGATTCCCCGAGGAAACTAGTCCTGCTGCAGGTACAGGCCTAATTAAGATCATAGTCACTGTTTAGGTTTTCTACCCATGTGATTTGACAAGTGTGGTATCTAAAGATGAGCATGAAGTGTATTTTAATCTCCCTGAATGGTAATTTCATCGCGGTGCACTGCACTCAACATAGTATATTGTTACAGGTTTTGGACTCATGACCCCTCCTGCTTCAGTGTGTGAAATTCCAAATGAAGCTGAAGATAAAACGCAGCGTGTAAGAAGAGAAGGAACGACGCAGGAATAGCAGTTTGGGGAGGAAAGCTGCTCTGCCACAGTGACTGCATCACTACGTTTTCTGTGTTCCTTTCTCTGTGTTCACTAATGAATAATTAGACACAGGCAGATAAATAGCCACAGGCTCCCAGAGCGGTGCAGGGAGAGAGAGAGTGAGAGAGAGAGAAAAAAAAGAGAGAGAGAAGCACACACAGAGAGAGAGAGAGAGAGAGAGAGAGAGAGAGAGAGAAGCAGAGAGAAAGAGAAATCCATTTAGGTTATTACTCCATACATAAAACTCATTTTCATTTTCAGTGCCTCTGTTCGGTTTACTGTCAGAATAACAAATAGATAACAGCAAACAAACCAACACTGAGGAGAAAACAATTGTGCACATTCGAGACTGAATTCAGAGTGTCAACTCTAACAGTGCAGTAAACTCGCAATAAAAAAGACAGTCTTGTCAGGCTACACGCTCAAATATTTTACAACTTTGTTGGTTTAACAACAGTGCTGTCAATAATAAAGCTACCAGTGTTGAAAATAACTAATACCAGTGGCCATAAACAAGAGCTGAGCTACTGACAGCCAGACTGCTTGTGTCTACTCTAATATCCACTGTTCCATATCACCGTGACATATACATGCATAAATTAGTGTTATCCCACATACCATTACGAAGGCAAATCTCTAACTCTCCACCAGAAAGTGTAATTTAGGACTGGCCATATACCAAGGCTCTGATGTGTTCTATCATGCATTTTATTTGCTTTTCTTTCTTTCTTTCTTTCTTTCTTTCTTTCTTTCTTTCTTTCTTTCTTTCTCTCTTTCTTTCTTTTTACTTTTAATTCATTCAAAGTGAAATAAAAGGCAATGGATTCGTGACAGCAAAGACTCTATTCTATTCTATTCTATTCTGTGTATTAGTTGATCAACATGGACATTAGCAACGTCTAAACTGAACCAGATTCAATTCAATTCAATCCAATTCAGTTCAATTCAATTCAATTCAATTCAATTCAATTCAATTCAATTCGACTGAGTTCAATTAAATTCAACACAGTTCAATTTAATTAAATTCAATTCACTCAAATTAGGTCATTTCAATTCAATAAACCCTGAGGGGAAATGAAGGTGGCAGGCATAAACACACACAGCAGCAGGGTCTAAATTTCAAACTCAGAAGCAGATTCAGTTTTATTGGTACTGGTACGTTTGCACATACAAGGAGTTCAGAAATGTAATCACAACCAAAATGTAACACAACACAAATGTGACAAGTAATTATATATATATATATCTATATCTATATCTATATCTATATCTATATCTATATCTATATATATATATATATATATATATATATCACCCTGATCACCCATGGTTTCTATTAAGCTTGACTGATTGCACTGATCAGAAGTCAGACAGAAAGACAAGAGGAATATACACAGATCAAGTGAATATTCTGCTGGTTTCCACTGAGTGCTTTGAACACTGTGTGCTTTAATTAAGATTGCATTTTCTATTTATTTTGAGCTTAATTCTATTCTATTCTCATCTTTGAATAGTTTTAGGCATTGCATCCCACTCAGCAATAAAACACACCGAGGATGGAGGGAAAGGAGAGGAAAGTTGAGGTAGGAAGTGGAAGGGAGGAAAAGCATGTACGTGTGTGTGTGTGTGTGTGTGTGTGAGAGAGGGGTCTTGAGTTCACTCAGGTAAGGACTATTGAACGTCAGCTGCACTCCGCATGCGTTACAGTAATAAGAAAACACCAGTGGATGTTATAGATCTTGGAATCTGGTTCCCAACTGTCCTGTGAAAGGTCCCTCCATCATCCTGCCGCCTCTCCTGTTACCATCTGATCCTGGCTCTTAAGGTTAAAGGGGACATTTGATTGCAGAGGTGGAAAGGAAACAGGGAAGAAAACCAACTTGTGGGATACACACAGTACTCATATTCTCATCTGGGCAATGTACGTTTAGATCATCGTCACATCAGCCTTGCTGTCTTTGACATATTCAGCTGGACTGCAGCTTTCCAGATTGTCCAGATTGTAATTTATGGCAGGGTGGAATACAGATTTTTTTTTTCTGATCATAGGAGACAGGGCGTCCATCAGATTATAATAGGAAAATCTGAAATGGTAAAAGATGGTGGCACATCAGCATAAAACACGCCATCAGCCAATCCCATGTTCAGATTTTGTGTTGCTGCACCAATTTTGATATTTCCGTCACACTGTTCAGGCAGTGGGTAACAACGCTGCAAGCCCCCACAAAACATCTCAGCTTACCTGACGCAACAGAACTGATACAGGTAAAAATCAAATGTACTGATTTAGAGAACAGTGGTTCTCAAATGGAGGTTGGCATACCCCTAGGTGTACGGTGAAGTACTGCAGGGGGTATGTGAGATTTTAAAAAATACATATTACTTTAAAAACTATGAGTCATGCATCATTCCTAAAATAATTTGCCTATGCTATAATAAGTTCAATAATGGAATGTAAACGAAACTTTGATAAACCACATTTTATATCCGGTTTTCCCTCTGGGTTTCCCGAAGGTGTCAAACGTGTGTGTTTGTGGTTTAAATCTGCTGCCATGGTCGTTGAGCAAGGACGTTTGTTCACTGCTGTGGTCAAAACGTAGCAGCAGTACAGCTGAAAACAAAAATAATATCTTTCTTTCTTTCTTTACACTGGCTTTTTTTTTTTCCTTTTTTTTTTTCTCTTTTTTTACCAAAATTTATTTTGCACTTTTCCGGGGGTGCTTGGCTGAACAAAAATTTCAAAGGGGGTGCTTTATTGACAAAAATTTGAGAACCGCAGTTTTAGAGTAATAACCATGGCTCAACTATGTGCCTGATGTGACAGCTTACAGTTGTCATGGCAACGGCAAAGGCTGCCACAAAGCAGAATGTCGCTGTATGTTGCGGCAGTGGATAGCACGTGCTTGCAAGCCTCTGTGACCGAAAAATATTGTTTTTCTGTGGCACAAACACACCCTTGGGACAGATTTTTCGACTGCATATTGTGTAGAATTTGACAGCGTCCCTAAATATGAAACGGCAATAATAATATATACACCAAAAGTTTAGAAACAGACAAGCGCCCGCTCACAGAGAGAAGGCTCTGGGGCTCTGGTTGGTTCCTGGTGCACTGGGTGTCTCAGCCCGAGTGACTTGACTCCTCCTCTTATTAAAAAAAAAAAAAAAAAAAAAAGTTGTCCAGTGGGAAAGCCTCTAAAGCAGCATGTAGGATTAGATGATAAAGCTCTCCATTGCTAATGATTTTTTTTTTGGCCTGTTAGCAGCTACTTGAGGGGATGGGAGGCAGGTTTCAATGCAGCTGCCACCGCTGAAGCTGTTACATAAAATCTCACCCTCCCTGCCCGCACATCAGCGGTGGATGACTCTGAAAATGGAGCCAGTATCGGCTCAATTTATCGCAAAGCAATACATCGGTCTCGCCTCACTGTCAGCAAACTGTAAAATGGTAGAAATTAATAATTTAGTAATGTTAAGAGGCATAAAGAGACCGGTTGCACTGCCAGAGAGTTATCTGTACCCTGCAAGCCCCCAGATGGCCTGTGTATATTTATAGTGTGGTGGTTAAATCTACTGCGCTTGGAACAACAAATACCACAAGCCTCCTTCCCTGCACAGCAATTAAGCAATATAATACTGATGTTGGCCAACATGCACATACCTACAACATGTTTTCCAGGAATGAAGAAAAGAATGCTTGTTTTCTCATGGACATTCCTTGTGTTTTTAAAAGCCCTACAATGGGTTCTCCGTCTTTTTCCTGGGCCCAGGGGTCCCGACACAAACTCAGCCACACAAATGACCGTGCAAATATTCAATTCACGTGAGAGTAAAGAGCCCACCGAAATTGCAGTTGTTGATTTTGTGTTCATTTCCCATGACGGCAGCTATTATAAAGCTGGTGGTGTGGTGTGTGTACAGTGAAATTTTCGGAGCGTGCACATGGTGGGTGGTGGGCGTGCACCCGGTTGGCACGGAGCTCATTGGGACGGTTCATATGAGTTTAAGGATAAATGGACGTCAAGCTGTGCCGACACAGCATGAGCACAGTTAATCTCCTCAAGTGGAGAGTGTCAGTCAACTCTGCTGGGCCAGATAAGGTGTATGGGAATGTGAAAGTATGTGTGTGTGTGTGTGTGTGTGTGGGTGTGTGGGTGTGTGTGTGTATGTGTGTGTGTTTTGCCTGTTTGTGTATGTGTACATGTGTTATTGTCTGTTTGTGTATCTGAATGTGTGTGTGCATAA